>NW_027194875.1:0-75791 GCF_032444005.1 Ranitomeya imitator
AATTTTTGGTGGTTTCTTGTTCAGTCCATAGGCCTACATCATGTGGCAAACCGGTGAGCATATGGCTCTATTAGTATAGGAGATACCTGAAAACATATCACACTTTTCATCATAGTGCTTTTACCAATGCATAAAATGCATGGAGAAGTCATTTCGAATGACTGGTCCTCAGTGTTGTGAGAACGATGACTGGTTAAAATTTTTGGTGGTTTCTTGTTCAGTCCATAGGCCTACATCATGTGACAAACCGGTGAGCATGTGGCTCTATTAGTATAGGAGATACCTGAAAACATATCACACTTTTCATCATACTGCTTTTACCAATGCATAAAATGCATGGAGAAGTCATTTCGAATGACTGGTCCTCAGTGTTGTGAGAACGATGACTGGTTAAAATTTTTGGTGGTTTCTTGTTCAGTCCATAGGCCTACATCATGTGGCAAACCGGTGAGCATATGGCTCTATTAGTATAGGAGATACCTGAAAACATATCACACTTTTCATCATAGTGCTTTTACCAATGCATAAAATGCATGGAGAAGTCATTTCGAATGACTGGTCCTCAGTGTTGTGAGAACGATGACTGGTTAAAATTTTTGGTGGTTTCTTGTTCAGTCCATAGGCCTACATCATGTGGCAAACCGGTGAGCATGTGGCTCTATTAGTATAGGAGATACCTGAAAACATATCACACTTTTCATCATAGTGCTTTTACCAATGCATAAAATGCATGGAGAAGTCATTTCGAATGACTGGTCCTCAGTGTTGTGAGAACGATGACTGGTTAAAATTTTTGGTGGTTTCTTGTTCAGTCCATAGGCCTACATCATGTGGCAAACCGGTGAGCATATGGCTCTATTAGTATAGGAGATACCTGAAAACATATCACACTTTTCATCATAGTGCTTTTACCAATGCATAAAATGCATGGAGAAGTCATTTCGAATGACTGGTCCTCAGTGTTGTGAGAACGATGACTGGTTAAAATTTTTGGTGGTTTCTTGTTCAGTCCATAGGCCCTACATCATGTGACAAACCGGTGAGCATGTGGCTCTATTAGTATAGGAGATACCTGAAAACATATCACACTTTTCATCATAGTGCTTTTACCAATGCATAAAATGCATGGAGAAGTCATTTCGAATGACTGGTCCTCAGTGTTGTGAGAACGATGACTGGTTAAAATTTTTGGTGGTTTCTTGTTCAGTCCATAGGCCTACATCATGTGGCAAACCGGTGAGCATGTGGCTCTATTAGTATAGGAGATACCTGAAAACATATCACACTTTTCATCATAGTGCTTTTACCAATGCATAAAATGCATGGAGAAGTCATTTCGAATGACTGGTCCTCAGTGTTGTGAGAACGATGACTGGTTAAAATTTTTGGTGGTTTCTTGTTCAGTCCATAGGCCCACATCATGTGGCAAACCGGTGAGCATGTGGCTCTATTAGTATAGGAGATACCTGAAAACATATCACACTTTTCATCATAGTGCTTTTACCAATGCATAAAATGCATGGAGAAGTCATTTCGAATGACTGGTCCTCAGTGTTGTGAGAACGATGACTGGTTAAAATTTTTGGTGGTTTCTTGTTCAGTCCATAGGCCTACATCATGTGGCAAACCGGTGAGCATGTGGCTCTATTAGTATAGGAGATACCTGAAAACATATCACACTTTTCATCATAGTGCTTTTACCAATGCATAAAATGCATGGAGAAGTCATTTCGAATGACTGGTCCTCAGTGTTGTGAGAACGATGACTGGTTAAAATTTTTGGTGGTTTCTTGTTCAGTCCATAGGCCTACATCATGTGGCAAACCGGTGAGCATATGGCTCTATTAGTATAGGAGATACCTGAAAACATATCACACTTTTCATCATAGTGCTTTTACCAATGCATAAAATGCATGGAGAAGTCATTTCGAATGACTGGTCCTCAGTGTTGTGAGAACGATGACTGGTTAAAATTTTGGTGGTTTCTTGTTCAGTCCATAGGCCCACATCATGTGGCAAACCGGTGAGCATGTGGCTCTATTAGTATAGGAGATACCTGAAAACATATCACACTTTTCATCATAGTGCTTTTACCAATGCATAAAATGCATGGAGAAGTCATTTCGAATGACTGGTCCTCAGTGTTGTGAGAACGATGACTGGTTAAAATTTTTGGTGGTTTCTTGTTCAGTCCATAGGCCTACATCATGTGGCAAACCGGTGAGCATGTGGCTCTATTAGTATAGGAGATACCTGAAAACATATCACACTTTTCATCATAGTGCTTTTACCAATGCATAAAATGCATGGAGAAGTCATTTCGAATGACTGGTCCTCAGTGTTGTGAGAACAATGACTGGTTAAAATTTTTGGTGGTTTCTTGTTCAGTCCATAGGCCTACATCATGTGGCAAACCGGTGAGCATGTGGCTCTATTAGTATAGGAGATACCTGAAAACATATCACACTTTTCATCATAGTGCTTTTACCAATGCATAAAATGCATGGAGAAGTCATTTCGAATGACTGGTCCTCAGTGTTGTGAGAACGATGACTGGTTAAAATTTTTGGTGGTTTCTTGTTCAGTCCATAGGCCTACATCATGTGGCAAACCGGTGAGCATATGGCTCTATTAGTATAGGAGATACCTGAAAACATATCACACTTTTCATCATAGTGCTTTTACCAATGCATAAAATGCATGGAGAAGTCATTTCGAATGACTGGTCCTCAGTGTTGTGAGAACGATGACTGGTTAAAATTTTTGGTGGTTTCTTGTTCAGTCCATAGGCCCACATCATGTGACAAACCGGTGAGCATGTGGCTCTATTAGTATAGGAGATACCTGAAAACATATCACACTTTTCATCATAGTGCTTTTACCAATGCATAAAATGCATGGAGAAGTCATTTCGAATGACTGGTCCTCAGTGTTGTGAGAACGATGACTGGTTAAAATTTTTGGTGGTTTCTTGTTCAGTCCATAGGCCTACATCATGTGGCAAACCGGTGAGCATGTGGCTCTATTAGTATAGGAGATACCTGAAAACATATCACACTTTTCATCATAGTGCTTTTACCAATGCATAAAATGCATGGAGAAGTCATTTCGAATGACTGGTTCTCAGTGTTGTGAGAACGATGACTGGTTAAAATTTTTGGTGGTTTCTTGTTCAGTCCATAGGCCTACATCATGTGGCAAACCAGTGAGCATGTGGCTCTATTAGTATAGGAGATACCTGAAAACATATCACACTTTTCATCATAGTGCTTTTACCAATGCATAAAATGCATGGAGAAGTCATTTTGAATGACTGGTCCTCAGTGTTGTGAGAACGATGACTGGTTAAAATTTTTGGTGTTTCTTGTTCAGTCCATAGGCCTACATCATGTGGCAAACCGGTGAGCATGTGGCTCTATTAGTATAGGAGATACCTGAAAACATATCACACTTTTCATCATAGTGCTTTACCAATGCATAAAATGCATGGAGAAGTCATTTTGAATGACTGGTCCTCAGTGTTGTGAGAACGATGACTGGTTAAAATTTTTGGTGGTTTCTTGTTCAGTCCATAGGCCTACATCATGTGGCAAACCGGTGAGCATGTGGCTCTATTAGTATAGGAGATACCTGAAAACATATCACACTTTTCATCATAGTGCTTTTACCAATGCATAAAATGCATGGAGAAGTCATTTCGAATGACTGGTCCTCAGTGTTGTGAGAACGATGACTGGTTAAAATTTTTGGTGGTTTCTTGTTCAGTCCATAGGCCCACATCATGTGACAAACCTGTGAGCATGTGGCTCTATTAGTATAGGAGATACCTGAAAACATATCACACTTTTCATCATAGTGCTTTTACCAATGCATAAAATGCATGGAGAAGTCATTTCGAATGACTGGTCCTCAGTGTTGTGAGAACGATGACTGGTTAAAATTTTTGGTGGTTTCTTGTTCAGTCCATAGGCCTACATCATGTGGCAAACCGGTGAGCATGTGGCTCTATTAGTATAGGAGATACCTGAAAACATATCACACTTTTCATCATAGTGCTTTTACCAATGCATAAAATGCATGGAGAAGTCATTTCGAATGACTGGTCCTCAGTGTTGTGAGAACGATGACTGGTTAAAATTTTTGGTGGTTTCTTGTTCAGTCCATAGGCCTACATCATGTGGCAAACCGGTGAGCATATGGCTCTATTAGTATAGGAGATACCTGAAAACATATCACACTTTTCATCATAGTGCTTTTACCAATGCATAAAATGCATGGAGAAGTCATTTCGAATGACTGGTCCTCAGTGTTGTGAGAACGATGACTGGTTAAAATTTTTGGTGGTTTCTTGTTCAGTCCATAGGCCCACATCATGTGACAAACCGGTGAGCATGTGGCTCTATTAGTATAGGAGATACCTGAAAACATATCACACTTTTCATCATAGTGCTTTTACCAATGCATAAAATGCATGGAGAAGTCATTTCGAATGACTGGTCCTCAGTGTTGTGAGAACGATGACTGGTTAAAATTTTTGGTGGTTTCTTGTTCAGTCCATAGGCCTACATCATGTGGCAAACCGGTGAGCATGTGGCTCTATTAGTATAGGAGATACCTGAAAACATATCACACTTTTCATCATAGTGCTTTTACCAATGCATAAAATGCATGGAGAAGTCATTTCGAATGACTGGTCCTCAGTGTTGTGAGAACAATGACTGGTTAAAATTTTTGGTGGTTTCTTGTTCAGTCCATAGGCCTACATCATGTGGCAAACCGGTGAGCATGTGGCTCTATTAGTATAGGAGATACCTGAAAACATATCACACTTTTCATCATAGTGCTTTTACCAATGCATAAAATGCATGGAGAAGTCATTTCGAATGACTGGTCCTCAGTGTTGTGAGAACGATGACTGGTTAAAATTTTTGGTGGTTTCTTGTTCAGTCCATAGGCCTACATCATGTGGCAAACCGGTGAGCATATGGCTCTATTAGTATAGGAGATACCTGAAAACATATCACACTTTTCATCATAGTGCTTTTACCAATGCATAAAATGCATGGAGAAGTCATTTCGAATGACTGGTCCTCAGTGTTGTGAGAACGATGACTGGTTAAAATTTTTGGTGGTTTCTTGTTCAGTCCATAGGCCCACATCATGTGACAAACCGGTGAGCATGTGGCTCTATTAGTATAGGAGATACCTGAAAACATATCACACTTTTCATCATAGTGCTTTTACCAATGCATAAAATGCATGGAGAAGTCATTTCGAATGACTGGTCCTCAGTGTTGTGAGAACGATGACTGGTTAAAATTTTTGGTGGTTTCTTGTTCAGTCCATAGGCCTACATCATGTGGCAAACCGGTGAGCATGTGGCTCTATTAGTATAGGAGATACCTGAAAACATATCACACTTTTCATCATAGTGCTTTTACCAATGCATAAAATGCATGGAGAAGTCATTTCGAATGACTGGTTCTCAGTGTTGTGAGAACGATGACTGGTTAAAATTTTTGGTGGTTTCTTGTTCAGTCCATAGGCCTACATCATGTGGCAAACCAGTGAGCATGTGGCTCTATTAGTATAGGAGATACCTGAAAACATATCACACTTTTCATCATAGTGCTTTTACCAATGCATAAAATGCATGGAGAAGTCATTTTGAATGACTGGTCCTCAGTGTTGTGAGAACGATGACTGGTTAAAATTTTTGGTGGTTTCTTGTTCAGTCCATAGGCCTACATCATGTGGCAAACCGGTGAGCATGTGGCTCTATTAGTATAGGAGATACCTGAAAACATATCACACTTTTCATCATAGTGCTTTTACCAATGCATAAAATGCATGGAGAAGTCATTTTGAATGACTGGTCCTCAGTGTTGTGAGAACGATGACTGGTTAAAATTTTTGGTGGTTTCTTGTTCAGTCCATAGGCCTACATCATGTGGCAAACCGGTGAGCATGTGGCTCTATTAGTATAGGAGATACCTGAAAACATATCACACTTTTCATCATAGTGCTTTTACCAATGCATAAAATGCATGGAGAAGTCATTTCGAATGACTGGTCCTCAGTGTTGTGAGAACGATGACTGGTTAAAATTTTTGGTGGTTTCTTGTTCAGTCCATAGGCCCACATCATGTGACAAACCTGTGAGCATGTGGCTCTATTAGTATAGGAGATACCTGAAAACATATCACACTTTTCATCATAGTGCTTTTACCAATGCATAAAATGCATGGAGAAGTCATTTCGAATGACTGGTCCTCAGTGTTGTGAGAACGATGACTGGTTAAAATTTTTGGTGGTTTCTTGTTCAGTCCATAGGCCTACATCATGTGGCAAACCGGTGAGCATGTGGCTCTATTAGTATAGGAGATACCTGAAAACATATCACACTTTTCATCATAGTGCTTTTACCAATGCATAAAATGCATGGAGAAGTCATTTCGAATGACTGGTCCTCAGTGTTGTGAGAACGATGACTGGTTAAAATTTTTGGTGGTTTCTTGTTCAGTCCATAGGCCCACATCATGTGGCAAACCGGTGAGCATGTGGCTCTATTAGTATAGGAGATACCTGAAAACATATCACACTTTTCATCATAGTGCTTTTACCAATGCATAAAATGCATGGAGAAGTCATTTTGAATGACTGGTCCTCAGTGTTGTGAGAACGATGACTGGTTAAAATTTTTGGTGGTTTCTTGTTCAGTCCATAGGCCTACATCATGTGGCAAACCGGTGAGCATGTGGCTCTATTAGTATAGGAGATACCTGAAAACATATCACACTTTTCATCATAGTGCTTTTACCAATGCATAAAATGCATGGAGAAGTCATTTCGAATGACTGGTCCTCAGTGTTGTGAGAACGATGACTGGTTAAAATTTTTGGTGGTTTCTTGTTCAGTCCATAGGCCTACATCATGTGGCAAACCGGTGAGCATATGGCTCTATTAGTATAGGAGATACCTGAAAACATATCACACTTTTCATCATAGTGCTTTTACCAATGCATAAAATGCATGGAGAAGTCATTTCGAATGACTGGTCCTCAGTGTTGTGAGAACGATGACTGGTTAAAATTTTTGGTGGTTTCTTGTTCAGTCCATAGGCCCACATCATGTGACAAACCGGTGAGCATGTGGCTCTATTAGTATAGGAGATACCTGAAAACATATCACACTTTTCATCATAGTGCTTTTACCAATGCATAAAATGCATGGAGAAGTCATTTCGAATGACTGGTCCTCAGTGTTGTGAGAACGATGACTGGTTAAAATTTTTGGTGGTTTCTTGTTCAGTCCATAGGCCTACATCATGTGGCAAACCGGTGAGCATGTGGCTCTATTAGTATAGGAGATACCTGAAAACATATCACACTTTTCATCATAGTGCTTTTACCAATGCATAAAATGCATGGAGAAGTCATTTCGAATGACTGGTCCTCAGTGTTGTGAGAACAATGACTGGTTAAAATTTTTGGTGGTTTCTTGTTCAGTCCATAGGCCTACATCATGTGGCAAACCGGTGAGCATGTGGCTCTATTAGTATAGGAGATACCTGAAAACATATCACACTTTTCATCATAGTGCTTTTACCAATGCATAAAATGCATGGAGAAGTCATTTCGAATGACTGGTCCTCAGTGTTGTGAGAACGATGACTGGTTAAAATTTTTGGTGGTTTCTTGTTCAGTCCATAGGCCTACATCATGTGGCAAACCGGTGAGCATATGGCTCTATTAGTATAGGAGATACCTGAAAACATATCACACTTTTCATCATAGTGCTTTTACCAATGCATAAAATGCATGGAGAAGTCATTTCGAATGACTGGTCCTCAGTGTTGTGAGAACGATGACTGGTTAAAATTTTTGGTGGTTTCTTGTTCAGTCCATAGGCCTACATCATGTGACAAACCGGTGAGCATGTGGCTCTATTAGTATAGGAGATACCTGAAAACATATCACACTTTTCATCATAGTGCTTTTACCAATGCATAAAATGCATGGAGAAGTCATTTCGAATGACTGGTCCTCAGTGTTGTGAGAACGATGACTGGTTAAAATTTTTGGTGGTTTCTTGTTCAGTCCATAGGCCTACATCATGTGGCAAACCGGTGAGCATATGGCTCTATTAGTATAGGAGATACCTGAAAACATATCACACTTTTCATCATAGTGCTTTTACCAATGCATAAAATGCATGGAGAACTCATTTCGAATGACTGGTCCTCAGTGTTGTGAGAACGATGACTGGTTAAAATTTTTGGTGGTTTCTTGTTCAGTCCATAGGCCTACATCATGTGACAAACCGGTGAGCATGTGGCTCTATTAGTATAGGAGATACCTGAAAACATATCACACTTTTCATCATAGTGCTTTTACCAATGCATAAAATGCATGGAGAAGTCATTTTGAATGACTGGTCCTCAGTGTTGTGAGAACGATGACTGGTTAAAATTTTTGGTGGTTTCTTGTTCAGTCCATAGGCCTACATCATGTGGCAAACCGGTGAGCATGTGGCTCTATTAGTATAGGAGATACCTGAAAACATATCACACTTTTCATCATAGTGCTTTTACCAATGCATAAAATGCATGGAGAAGTCATTTCGAATGACTGGTCCTCAGTGTTGTGAGAACGATGACTGGTTAAAATTTTTGGTGGTTTCTTGTTCAGTCCATAGGCCTACATCATGTGGCAAACCGGTGAGCATATGGCTCTATTAGTATAGGAGATACCTGAAAACATATCACACTTTTCATCATAGTGCTTTTACCAATGCATAAAATGCATGGAGAAGTCATTTCGAATGACTGGTCCTCAGTGTTGTGAGAACGATGACTGGTTAAAATTTTTGGTGGTTTCTTGTTCAGTCCATAGGCCCACATCATGTGACAAACCGGTGAGCATGTGGCTCTATTAGTATAGGAGATACCTGAAAACATATCACACTTTTCATCATAGTGCTTTTACCAATGCATAAAATGCATGGAGAAGTCATTTCGAATGACTGGTCCTCAGTGTTGTGAGAACGATGACTGGTTAAAATTTTTGGTGGTTTCTTGTTCAGTCCATAGGCCTACATCATGTGGCAAACCGGTGAGCATGTGGCTCTATTAGTATAGGAGATACCTGAAAACATATCACACTTTTCATCATAGTGCTTTTACCAATGCATAAAATGCATGGAGAAGTCATTTCGAATGACTGGTCCTCAGTGTTGTGAGAACGATGACTGGTTAAAATTTTTGGTGGTTTCTTGTTCAGTCCATAGGCCCACATCATGTGGCAAACCGGTGAGCATGTGGCTCTATTAGTATAGGAGATACCTGAAAACATATCACACTTTTCATCATAGTGCTTTTACCAATGCATAAAATGCATGGAGAAGTCATTTAGAATGACTGGTCCTCAGTGTTGTGAGAACGATGACTGGTTAAAATTTTTGGTGGTTTCTTGTTCAGTCCATAGGCCTACATCATGTGGCAAACCGGTGAGCATGTGGCTCTATTAGTATAGGAGATACCTGAAAACATATCACACTTTTCATCATAGTGCTTTTACCAATGCATAAAATGCATGGAGAAGTCATTTCGAATGACTGGTCCTCAGTGTTGTGAGAACGATGACTGGTTAAAATTTTTGGTGGTTTCTTGTTCAGTCCATAGGCCTACATCATGTGGCAAACCGGTGAGCATATGGCTCTATTAGTATAGGAGATACCTGAAAACATATCACACTTTTCATCATAGTGCTTTTACCAATGCATAAAATGCATGGAGAAGTCATTTCGAATGACTGGTCCTCAGTGTTGTGAGAACGATGACTGGTTAAAATTTTTGGTGGTTTCTTGTTCAGTCCATAGGCCCACATCATGTGACAAACCGGTGAGCATGTGGCTCTATTAGTATAGGAGATACCTGAAAACATATCACACTTTTCATCATAGTGCTTTTACCAATGCATAAAATGCATGGAGAAGTCATTTCGAATGACTGGTCCTCAGTGTTGTGAGAACGATGACTGGTTAAAATTTTTGGTGGTTTCTTGTTCAGTCCATAGGCCTACATCATGTGGCAAACCGGTGAGCATGTGGCTCTATTAGTATAGGAGATACCTGAAAACATATCACACTTTTCATCATAGTGCTTTTACCAATGCATAAAATGCATGGAGAAGTCATTTCGAATGACTGGTCCTCAGTGTTGTGAGAACAATGACTGGTTAAAATTTTTGGTGGTTTCTTGTTCAGTCCATAGGCCTACATCATGTGGCAAACCGGTGAGCATGTGGCTCTATTAGTATAGGAGATACCTGAAAACATATCACACTTTTCATCATAGTGCTTTTACCAATGCATAAAATGCATGGAGAAGTCATTTCGAATGACTGGTCCTCAGTGTTGTGAGAACGATGACTGGTTAAAATTTTTGGTGGTTTCTTGTTCAGTCCATAGGCCTACATCATGTGGCAAACCGGTGAGCATATGGCTCTATTAGTATAGGAGATACCTGAAAACATATCACACTTTTCATCATAGTGCTTTTACCAATGCATAAAATGCATGGAGAAGTCATTTCGAATGACTGGTCCTCAGTGTTGTGAGAACGATGACTGGTTAAAATTTTTGGTGGTTTCTTGTTCAGTCCATAGGCCCACATCATGTGACAAACCGGTGAGCATGTGGCTCTATTAGTATAGGAGATACCTGAAAACATATCACACTTTTCATCATAGTGCTTTTACCAATGCATAAAATGCATGGAGAAGTCATTTCGAATGACTGGTCCTCAGTGTTGTGAGAACGATGACTGGTTAAAATTTTTGGTGGTTTCTTGTTCAGTCCATAGGCCTACATCATGTGGCAAACCGGTGAGCATGTGGCTCTATTAGTATAGGAGATACCTGAAAACATATCACACTTTTCATCATAGTGCTTTTACCAATGCATAAAATGCATGGAGAAGTCATTTCGAATGACTGGTCCTCAGTGTTGTGAGAACAATGACTGGTTAAAATTTTTGGTGGTTTCTTGTTCAGTCCATAGGCCTACATCATGTGGCAAACCGGTGAGCATGTGGCTCTATTAGTATAGGAGATACCTGAAAACATATCACACTTTTCATCATAGTGCTTTTACCAATGCATAAAATGCATGGAGAAGTCATTTCGAATGACTGGTCCTCAGTGTTGTGAGAACGATGACTGGTTAAAATTTTTGGTGGTTTCTTGTTCAGTCCATAGGCCTACATCATGTGGCAAACCGGTGAGCATATGGCTCTATTAGTATAGGAGATACCTGAAAACATATCACACTTTTCATCATAGTGCTTTTACCAATGCATAAAATGCATGGAGAAGTCATTTCGAATGACTGGTCCTCAGTGTTGTGAGAACGATGACTGGTTAAAATTTTTGGTGGTTTCTTGTTCAGTCCATAGGCCTACATCATGTGACAAACCGGTGAGCATGTGGCTCTATTAGTATAGGAGATACCTGAAAACATATCACACTTTTCATCATAGTGCTTTTACCAATGCATAAAATGCATGGAGAAGTCATTTCGAATGACTGGTCCTCAGTGTTGTGAGAACGATGACTGGTTAAAATTTTTGGTGGTTTCTTGTTCAGTCCATAGGCCTACATCATGTGGCAAACCGGTGAGCATATGGCTCTATTAGTATAGGAGATACCTGAAAACATATCACACTTTTCATCATAGTGCTTTTACCAATGCATAAAATGCATGGAGAACTCATTTCGAATGACTGGTCCTCAGTGTTGTGAGAACGATGACTGGTTAAAATTTTTGGTGGTTTCTTGTTCAGTCCATAGGCCTACATCATGTGACAAACCGGTGAGCATGTGGCTCTATTAGTATAGGAGATACCTGAAAACATATCACACTTTTCATCATAGTGCTTTTACCAATGCATAAAATGCATGGAGAAGTCATTTCGAATGACTGGTCCTCAGTGTTGTGAGAACGATGACTGGTTAAAATTTTTGGTGGTTTCTTGTTCAGTCCATAGGCCTACATCATGTGGCAAACCGGTGAGCATGTGGCTCTATTAGTATAGGAGATACCTGAAAACATATCACACTTTTCATCATAGTGCTTTTACCAATGCATAAAATGCATGGAGAAGTCATTTCGAATGACTGGTCCTCAGTGTTGTGAGAACGATGACTGGTTAAAATTTTTGGTGGTTTCTTGTTCAGTCCATAGGCCTACATCATGTGGCAAACCGGTGAGCATGTGGCTCTATTAGTATAGGAGATACCTGAAAACATATCACACTTTTCATCATAGTGCTTTTACCAATGCATAAAATGCATGGAGAAGTCATTTCGAATGACTGGTCCTCAGTGTTGTGAGAACGATGACTGGTTAAAATTTTTGGTGGTTTCTTGTTCAGTCCATAGGCCTACATCATGTGGCAAACCGGTGAGCATGTGGCTCTATTAGTATAGGAGATACCTAAAAACATATCACACTTTTCATCATAGTGCTTTTACCAATGCATAAAATGCATGGAGAAGTCATTTCGAATGACTGGTCCTCAGTGTTGTGAGAACGATGACTGGTTAAAATTTTTGGTGGTTTCTTGTTCAGTCCATAGGCCTACATCATGTGGCAAACCGGTGAGCATGTGGCTCTATTAGTATAGGAGATACCTGAAAACATATCACACTTTTCATCATAGTGCTTTTACCAATGCATAAAATGCATGGAGAAGTCATTTCGAATGACTGGTCCTCAGTGTTGTGAGAACGATGACTGGTTAAAATTTTTGGTGGTTTCTTGTTCAGTCCATAGGCCTACATCATGTGGCAAACCGGTGAGCATGTGGCTCTATTAGTATAGGAGATACCTGAAAACATATCACACTTTTCATCATAGTGCTTTTACCAATGCATAAAATGCATGGAGAAGTCATTTCGAATGACTGGTTCTCAGTGTTGTGAGAACGATGACTGGTTAAAATTTTTGGTGGTTTCTTGTTCAGTCCATAGGCCTACATCATGTGGCAAACCAGTGAGCATGTGGCTCTATTAGTATAGGAGATACCTGAAAACATATCACACTTTTCATCATAGTGCTTTTACCAATGCATAAAATGCATGGAGAAGTCATTTTGAATGACTGGTCCTCAGTGTTGTGAGAACGATGACTGGTTAAAATTTTTGGTGGTTTCTTGTTCAGTCCATAGGCCTACATCATGTGGCAAACCGGTGAGCATGTGGCTCTATTAGTATAGGAGATACCTGAAAACATATCACACTTTTCATCATAGTGCTTTTACCAATGCATAAAATGCATGGAGAAGTCATTTTGAATGACTGGTCCTCAGTGTTGTGAGAACGATGACTGGTTAAAATTTTTGGTGGTTTCTTGTTCAGTCCATAGGCCTACATCATGTGGCAAACCGGTGAGCATGTGGCTCTATTAGTATAGGAGATACCTGAAAACATATCACACTTTTCATCATAGTGCTTTTACCAATGCATAAAATGCATGGAGAAGTCATTTCGAATGACTGGTCCTCAGTGTTGTGAGAACGATGACTGGTTAAAATTTTTGGTGGTTTCTTGTTCAGTCCATAGGCCCACATCATGTGACAAACCTGTGAGCATGTGGCTCTATTAGTATAGGAGATACCTGAAAACATATCACACTTTTCATCATAGTGCTTTTACCAATGCATAAAATGCATGGAGAAGTCATTTCGAATGACTGGTCCTCAGTGTTGTGAGAACGATGACTGGTTAAAATTTTTGGTGGTTTCTTGTTCAGTCCATAGGCCTACATCATGTGGCAAACCGGTGAGCATGTGGCTCTATTAGTATAGGAGATACCTGAAAACATATCACACTTTTCATCATAGTGCTTTTACCAATGCATAAAATGCATGGAGAAGTCATTTCGAATGACTGGTCCTCAGTGTTGTGAGAACGATGACTGGTTAAAATTTTTGGTGGTTTCTTGTTCAGTCCATAGGCCCACATCATGTGGCAAACCGGTGAGCATGTGGCTCTATTAGTATAGGAGATACCTGAAAACATATCACACTTTTCATCATAGTGCTTTTACCAATGCATAAAATGCATGGAGAAGTCATTTTGAATGACTGGTCCTCAGTGTTGTGAGAACGATGACTGGTTAAAATTTTTGGTGGTTTCTTGTTCAGTCCATAGGCCTACATCATGTGGCAAACCGGTGAGCATGTGGCTCTATTAGTATAGGAGATACCTGAAAACATATCACACTTTTCATCATAGTGCTTTTACCAATGCATAAAATGCATGGAGAAGTCATTTTGAATGACTGGTCCTCAGTGTTGTGAGAACGATGACTGGTTAAAATTTTTGGTGGTTTCTTGTTCAGTCCATAGGCCTACATCATGTGGCAAACCGGTGAGCATGTGGCTCTATTAGTATAGGAGATACCTGAAAACATATCACACTTTTCATCATAGTGCTTTTACCAATGCATAAAATGCATGGAGAAGTCATTTTGAATGACTGGTCCTCAGTGTTGTGAGAACGATGACTGGTTAAAATTTTTGGTGGTTTCTTGTTCAGTCCATAGGCCTACATCATGTGGCAAACCGGTGAGCATGTGGCTCTATTAGTATAGGAGATACCTGAAAACATATCACACTTTTCATCATAGTGCTTTTACCAATGCATAAAATGCATGGAGAAGTCATTTCGAATGACTGGTCCTCAGTGTTGTGAGAACGATGACTGGTTAAAATTTTTGGTGGTTTCTTGTTCAGTCCATAGGCCCACATCATGTGACAAACCTGTGAGCATGTGGCTCTATTAGTATAGGAGATACCTGAAAACATATCACACTTTTCATCATAGTGCTTTTACCAATGCATAAAATGCATGGAGAAGTCATTTCGAATGACTGGTCCTCAGTGTTGTGAGAACGATGACTGGTTAAAATTTTTGGTGGTTTCTTGTTCAGTCCATAGGCCCACATCATGTGGCAAACCGGTGAGCATGTGGCTCTATTAGTATAGGAGATACCTGAAAACATATCACACTTTTCATCATAGTGCTTTTACCAATGCATAAAATGCATGGAGAAGTCATTTTGAATGACTGGTCCTCAGTGTTGTGAGAACGATGACTGGTTAAAATTTTTGGTGGTTTCTTGTTCAGTCCATAGGCCTACATCATGTGGCAAACCGGTGAGCATGTGGCTCTATTAGTATAGGAGATACCTGAAAACATATCACACTTTTCATCATAGTGCTTTTACCAATGCATAAAATGCATGGAGAAGTCATTTCGAATGACTGGTCCTCAGTGTTGTGAGAACGATGACTGGTTAAAATTTTTGGTGGTTTCTTGTTCTGTCCATAGGCCTACATCATGTGGCAAACCGGTGAGCATATGGCTCTATTAGTATAGGAGATACCTGAAAACATATCACACTTTTCATCATAGTGCTTTTACCAATGCATAAAATGCATGGAGAAGTCATTTCGAATGACTGGTCCTCAGTGTTGTGAGAACGATGACTGGTTAAAATTTTTGGTGGTTTCTTGTTCAGTCCATAGGCCCACATCATGTGACAAACCGGTGAGCATGTGGCTCTATTAGTATAGGAGATACCTGAAAACATATCACACTTTTCATCATAGTGCTTTTACCAATGCATAAAATGCATGGAGAAGTCATTTCGAATGACTGGTCCTCAGTGTTGTGAGAACGATGACTGGTTAAAATTTTTGGTGGTTTCTTGTTCAGTCCATAGGCCTACATCATGTGGCAAACCGGTGAGCATGTGGCTCTATTAGTATAGGAGATACCTGAAAACATATCACACTTTTCATCATAGTGCTTTTACCAATGCATAAAATGCATGGAGAAGTCATTTCGAATGACTGGTCCTCAGTGTTGTGAGAACAATGACTGGTTAAAATTTTTGGTGGTTTCTTGTTCAGTCCATAGGCCTACATCATGTGGCAAACCGGTGAGCATGTGGCTCTATTAGTATAGGAGATACCTGAAAACATATCACACTTTTCATCATAGTGCTTTTACCAATGCATAAAATGCATGGAGAAGTCATTTCGAATGACTGGTCCTCAGTGTTGTGAGAACGATGACTGGTTAAAATTTTTGGTGGTTTCTTGTTCAGTCCATAGGCCTACATCATGTGGCAAACCGGTGAGCATATGGCTCTATTAGTATAGGAGATACCTGAAAACATATCACACTTTTCATCATAGTGCTTTTACCAATGCATAAAATGCATGGAGAAGTCATTTCGAATGACTGGTCCTCAGTGTTGTGAGAACGATGACTGGTTAAAATTTTTGGTGGTTTCTTGTTCAGTCCATAGGCCTACATCATGTGACAAACCGGTGAGCATGTGGCTCTATTAGTATAGGAGATACCTGAAAACATATCACACTTTTCATCATAGTGCTTTTACCAATGCATAAAATGCATGGAGAAGTCATTTCGAATGACTGGTCCTCAGTGTTGTGAGAACGATGACTGGTTAAAATTTTTGGTGGTTTCTTGTTCAGTCCATAGGCCTACATCATGTGGCAAACCGGTGAGCATATTGCTCTATTAGTATAGGAGATACCTGAAAACATATCACACTTTTCATCATAGTGCTTTTACCAATGCATAAAATGCATGGAGAACTCATTTCGAATGACTGGTCCTCAGTGTTGTGAGAACGATGACTGGTTAAAATTTTTGGTGGTTTCTTGTTCAGTCCATAGGCCTACATCATGTGACAAACCGGTGAGCATGTGGCTCTATTAGTATAGGAGATACCTGAAAACATATCACACTTTTCATCATAGTGCTTTTACCAATGCATAAAATGCATGGAGAAGTCATTTTGAATGACTGGTCCTCAGTGTTGTGAGAACGATGACTGGTTAAAATTTTTGGTGGTTTCTTGTTCAGTCCATAGGCCTACATCATGTGGCAAACCGGTGAGCATGTGGCTCTATTAGTATAGGAGATACCTGAAAACATATCACACTTTTCATCATAGTGCTTTTACCAATGCATAAAATGCATGGAGAAGTCATTTCGAATGACTGGTCCTCAGTGTTGTGAGAACGATGACTGGTTAAAATTTTTGGTGGTTTCTTGTTCAGTCCATAGGCCTACATCATGTGGCAAACCGGTGAGCATATGGCTCTATTAGTATAGGAGATACCTGAAAACATATCACACTTTTCATCATAGTGCTTTTACCAATGCATAAAATGCATGGAGAAGTCATTTCGAATGACTGGTCCTCAGTGTTGTGAGAACGATGACTGGTTAAAATTTTTGGTGGTTTCTTGTTCAGTCCATAGGCCCACATCATGTGACAAACCTGTGAGCATGTGGCTCTATTAGTATAGGAGATACCTGAAAACATATCACACTTTTCATCATAGTGCTTTTACCAATGCATAAAATGCATGGAGAAGTCATTTCGAATGACTGGTCCTCAGTGTTGTGAGAACGATGACTGGTTAAAATTTTTGGTGGTTTCTTGTTCAGTCCATAGGCCTACATCATGTGGCAAACCGGTGAGCATGTGGCTCTATTAGTATAGGAGATACCTGAAAACATATCACACTTTTCATCATAGTGCTTTTACCAATGCATAAAATGCATGGAGAAGTCATTTCGAATGACTGGTCCTCAGTGTTGTGAGAACGATGACTGGTTAAAATTTTTGGTGGTTTCTTGTTCAGTCCATAGGCCCACATCATGTGGCAAACCGGTGAGCATGTGGCTCTATTAGTATAGGAGATACCTGAAAACATATCACACTTTTCATCATAGTGCTTTTACCAATGCATAAAATGCATGGAGAAGTCATTTTGAATGACTGGTCCTCAGTGTTGTGAGAACGATGACTGGTTAAAATTTTTGGTGGTTTCTTGTTCAGTCCATAGGCCTACATCATGTGGCAAACCGGTGAGCATATGGCTCTATTAGTATAGGAGATACCTGAAAACATATCACACTTTTCATCATAGTGCTTTTACCAATGCATAAAATGCATGGAGAAGTCATTTCGAATGACTGGTCCTCAGTGTTGTGAGAACGATGACTGGTTAAAATTTTTGGTGGTTTCTTGTTCAGTCCATAGGCCCACATCATGTGACAAACCGGTGAGCATGTGGCTCTATTAGTATAGGAGATACCTGAAAACATATCACACTTTTCATCATAGTGCTTTTACCAATGCATAAAATGCATGGAGAAGTCATTTCGAATGACTGGTCCTCAGTGTTGTGAGAACGATGACTGGTTAAAATTTTTGGTGGTTTCTTGTTCAGTCCATAGGCCTACATCATGTGGCAAACCGGTGAGCATGTGGCTCTATTAGTATAGGAGATACCTGAAAACATATCACACTTTTCATCATAGTGCTTTTACCAATGCATAAAATGCATGGAGAAGTCATTTCGAATGACTGGTCCTCAGTGTTGTGAGAACAATGACTGGTTAAAATTTTTGGTGGTTTCTTGTTCAGTCCATAGGCCTACATCATGTGGCAAACCGGTGAGCATGTGGCTCTATTAGTATAGGAGATACCTGAAAACATATCACACTTTTCATCATAGTGCTTTTACCAATGCATAAAATGCATGGAGAAGTCATTTCGAATGACTGGTCCTCAGTGTTGTGAGAACGATGACTGGTTAAAATTTTTGGTGGTTTCTTGTTCAGTCCATAGGCCTACATCATGTGGCAAACCGGTGAGCATATGGCTCTATTAGTATAGGAGATACCTGAAAACATATCACACTTTTCATCATAGTGCTTTTACCAATGCATAAAATGCATGGAGAAGTCATTTCGAATGACTGGTCCTCAGTGTTGTGAGAACGATGACTGGTTAAAATTTTTGGTGGTTTCTTGTTCAGTCCATAGGCCTACATCATGTGACAAACCGGTGAGCATGTGGCTCTATTAGTATAGGAGATACCTGAAAACATATCACACTTTTCATCATAGTGCTTTTACCAATGCATAAAATGCATGGAGAAGTCATTTCGAATGACTGGTCCTCAGTGTTGTGAGAACGATGACTGGTTAAAATTTTTGGTGGTTTCTTGTTCAGTCCATAGGCCTACATCATGTGGCAAACCGGTGAGCATATGGCTCTATTAGTATAGGAGATACCTGAAAACATATCACACTTTTCATCATAGTGCTTTTACCAATGCATAAAATGCATGGAGAACTCATTTCGAATGACTGGTCCTCAGTGTTGTGAGAACGATGACTGGTTAAAATTTTTGGTGGTTTCTTGTTCAGTCCATAGGCCTACATCATGTGACAAACCGGTGAGCATGTGGCTCTATTAGTATAGGAGATACCTGAAAACATATCACACTTTTCATCATAGTGCTTTTACCAATGCATAAAATGCATGGAGAAGTCATTTCGAATGACTGGTCCTCAGTGTTGTGAGAACGATGACTGGTTAAAATTTTTGGTGGTTTCTTGTTCAGTCCATAGGCCTACATCATGTGGCAAACCGGTGAGCATGTGGCTCTATTAGTATAGGAGATACCTGAAAACATATCACACTTTTCATCATAGTGCTTTTACCAATGCATAAAATGCATGGAGAAGTCATTTCGAATGACTGGTCCTCAGTGTTGTGAGAACGATGACTGGTTAAAATTTTTGGTGGTTTCTTGTTCAGTCCATAGGCCTACATCATGTGGCAAACCGGTGAGCATGTGGCTCTATTAGTATAGGAGATACCTGAAAACATATCACACTTTTCATCATAGTGCTTTTACCAATGCATAAAATGCATGGAGAAGTCATTTCGAATGACTGGTCCTCAGTGTTGTGAGAACGATGACTGGTTAAAATTTTTGGTGGTTTCTTGTTCAGTCCATAGGCCTACATCATGTGGCAAACCAGTGAGCATGTGGCTCTATTAGTATAGGAGATACCTGAAAACATATCACACTTTTCATCATAGTGCTTTTACCAATGCATAAAATGCATGGAGGAGTCATTTTGAATGACTGGTCCTCAGTGTTGTGAGAACGATGACTGGTTAAAATTTTTGGTGGTTTCTTGTTCAGTCCATAGGCCTACATCATGTGGCAAACCGGTGAGCATGTGGCTCTATTAGTATAGGAGATACCTGAAAACATATCACACTTTTCATCATAGTGCTTTTACCAATGCATAAAATGCATGGAGAACTCATTTCGAATGACTGGTCCTCAGTGTTGTGAGAACGATGACTGGTTAAAATTTTTGGTGGTTTCTTGTTCAGTCCATAGGCCTACATCATGTGACAAACCGGTGAGCATGTGGCTCTATTAGTATAGGAGATACCTGAAAACATATCACACTTTTCATCATAGTGCTTTTACCAATGCATAAAATGCATGGAGAAGTCATTTTGAATGACTGGTCCTCAGTGTTGTGAGAACGATGACTGGTTAAAATTTTTGGTGGTTTCTTGTTCAGTCCATAGGCCTACATCATGTGGCAAACCGGTGAGCATGTGGCTCTATTAGTATAGGAGATACCTGAAAACATATCACACTTTTCATCATAGTGCTTTTACCAATGCATAAAATGCATGGAGAAGTCATTTCGAATGACTGGTCCTCAGTGTTGTGAGAACGATGACTGGTTAAAATTTTTGGTGGTTTCTTGTTCAGTCCATAGGCCTACATCATGTGGCAAACCGGTGAGCATATGGCTCTATTAGTATAGGAGATACCTGAAAACATATCACACTTTTCATCATAGTGCTTTTACCAATGCATAAAATGCATGGAGAAGTCATTTCGAATGACTGGTCCTCAGTGTTGTGAGAACGATGACTGGTTAAAATTTTTGGTGGTTTCTTGTTCAGTCCATAGGCCCACATCATGTGACAAACCTGTGAGCATGTGGCTCTATTAGTATAGGAGATACCTGAAAACATATCACACTTTTCATCATAGTGCTTTTACCAATGCATAAAATGCATGGAGAAGTCATTTCGAATGACTGGTCCTCAGTGTTGTGAGAACGATGACTGGTTAAAATTTTTGGTGGTTTCTTGTTCAGTCCATAGGCCTACATCATGTGGCAAACCGGTGAGCATGTGGCTCTATTAGTATAGGAGATACCTGAAAACATATCACACTTTTCATCATAGTGCTTTTACCAATGCATAAAATGCATGGAGAAGTCATTTCGAATGACTGGTCCTCAGTGTTGTGAGAACGATGACTGGTTAAAATTTTTGGTGGTTTCTTGTTCAGTCCATAGGCCCACATCATGTGGCAAACCGGTGAGCATGTGGCTCTATTAGTATAGGAGATACCTGAAAACATATCACACTTTTCATCATAGTGCTTTTACCAATGCATAAAATGCATGGAGAAGTCATTTTGAATGACTGGTCCTCAGTGTTGTGAGAACGATGACTGGTTAAAATTTTTGGTGGTTTCTTGTTCAGTCCATAGGCCTACATCATGTGGCAAACCGGTGAGCATATGGCTCTATTAGTATAGGAGATACCTGAAAACATATCACACTTTTCATCATAGTGCTTTTACCAATGCATAAAATGCATGGAGAAGTCATTTCGAATGACTGGTCCTCAGTGTTGTGAGAACGATGACTGGTTAAAATTTTTGGTGGTTTCTTGTTCAGTCCATAGGCCCACATCATGTGACAAACCGGTGAGCATGTGGCTCTATTAGTATAGGAGATACCTGAAAACATATCACACTTTTCATCATAGTGCTTTTACCAATGCATAAAATGCATGGAGAAGTCATTTCGAATGACTGGTCCTCAGTGTTGTGAGAACGATGACTGGTTAAAATTTTTGGTGGTTTCTTGTTCAGTCCATAGGCCTACATCATGTGGCAAACCGGTGAGCATGTGGCTCTATTAGTATAGGAGATACCTGAAAACATATCACACTTTTCATCATAGTGCTTTTACCAATGCATAAAATGCATGGAGAAGTCATTTCGAATGACTGGTCCTCAGTGTTGTGAGAACAATGACTGGTTAAAATTTTTGGTGGTTTCTTGTTCAGTCCATAGGCCTACATCATGTGGCAAACCGGTGAGCATGTGGCTCTATTAGTATAGGAGATACCTGAAAACATATCACACTTTTCATCATAGTGCTTTTACCAATGCATAAAATGCATGGAGAAGTCATTTCGAATGACTGGTCCTCAGTGTTGTGAGAACGATGACTGGTTAAAATTTTTGGTGGTTTCTTGTTCAGTCCATAGGCCTACATCATGTGGCAAACCGGTGAGCATATGGCTCTATTAGTATAGGAGATACCTGAAAACATATCACACTTTTCATCATAGTGCTTTTACCAATGCATAAAATGCATGGAGAAGTCATTTCGAATGACTGGTCCTCAGTGTTGTGAGAACGATGACTGGTTAAAATTTTTGGTGGTTTCTTGTTCAGTCCATAGGCCTACATCATGTGACAAACCGGTGAGCATGTGGCTCTATTAGTATAGGAGATACCTGAAAACATATCACACTTTTCATCATAGTGCTTTTACCAATGCATAAAATGCATGGAGAAGTCATTTCGAATGACTGGTCCTCAGTGTTGTGAGAACGATGACTGGTTAAAATTTTTGGTGGTTTCTTGTTCAGTCCATAGGCCTACATCATGTGGCAAACCGGTGAGCATATGGCTCTATTAGTATAGGAGATACCTGAAAACATATCACACTTTTCATCATAGTGCTTTTACCAATGCATAAAATGCATGGAGAACTCATTTCGAATGACTGGTCCTCAGTGTTGTGAGAACGATGACTGGTTAAAATTTTTGGTGGTTTCTTGTTCAGTCCATAGGCCTACATCATGTGACAAACCGGTGAGCATGTGGCTCTATTAGTATAGGAGATACCTGAAAACATATCACACTTTTCATCATAGTGCTTTTACCAATGCATAAAATGCATGGAGAAGTCATTTCGAATGACTGGTCCTCAGTGTTGTGAGAACGATGACTGGTTAAAATTTTTGGTGGTTTCTTGTTCAGTCCATAGGCCTACATCATGTGGCAAACCGGTGAGCATGTGGCTCTATTAGTATAGGAGATACCTGAAAACATATCACACTTTTCATCATAGTGCTTTTACCAATGCATAAAATGCATGGAGAAGTCATTTCGAATGACTGGTCCTCAGTGTTGTGAGAACGATGACTGGTTAAAATTTTTGGTGGTTTCTTGTTCAGTCCATAGGCCTACATCATGTGGCAAACCGGTGAGCATGTGGCTCTATTAGTATAGGAGATACCTGAAAACATATCACACTTTTCATCATAGTGCTTTTACCAATGCATAAAATGCATGGAGAAGTCATTTCGAATGACTGGTCCTCAGTGTTGTGAGAACGATGACTGGTTAAAATTTTTGGTGGTTTCTTGTTCAGTCCATAGGCCTACATCATGTGGCAAACCAGTGAGCATGTGGCTCTATTAGTATAGGAGATACCTGAAAACATATCACACTTTTCATCATAGTGCTTTTACCAATGCATAAAATGCATGGAGGAGTCATTTTGAATGACTGGTCCTCAGTGTTGTGAGAACGATGACTGGTTAAAATTTTTGGTGGTTTCTTGTTCAGTCCATAGGCCTACATCATGTGGCAAACCGGTGAGCATGTGGCTCTATTAGTATAGGAGATACCTGAAAACATATCACACTTTTCATCATAGTGCTTTTACCAATGCATAAAATGCATGGAGAAGTCATTTCGAATGACTGGTCCTCAGTGTTGTGAGAACGATGACTGGTTAAAATTTTTGGTGGTTTCTTGTTCAGTCCATAGGCCTACATCATGTGGCAAACCGGTGAGCATGTGGCTCTATTAGTATAGGAGATACCTGAAAACATATCACACTTTTCATCATAGTGCTTTTACCAATGCATAAAATGCATGGAGAAGTCATTTCGAATGACTGGTCCTCAGTGTTGTGAGAACGATGACTGGTTAAAATTTTTGGTGGTTTCTTGTTCAGTCCATAGGCCTACATCATGTGGCAAACCGGTGAGCATATGGCTCTATTAGTATAGGAGATACCTGAAAACATATCACACTTTTCATCATAGTGCTTTTACCAATGCATAAAATGCATGGAGAAGTCATTTCGAATGACTGGTCCTCAGTGTTGTGAGAACGATGACTGGTTAAAATTTTTGGTGGTTTCTTGTTCAGTCCATAGGCCCACATCATGTGACAAACCGGTGAGCATGTGGCTCTATTAGTATAGGAGATACCTGAAAACATATCACACTTTTCATCATAGTGCTTTTACCAATGCATAAAATGCATGGAGAAGTCATTTCGAATGACTGGTCCTCAGTGTTGTGAGAACGATGACTGGTTAAAATTTTTGGTGGTTTCTTGTTCAGTCCATAGGCCTACATCATGTGGCAAACCGGTGAGCATGTGGCTCTATTAGTATAGGAGATACCTGAAAACATATCACACTTTTCATCATAGTGCTTTTACCAATGCATAAAATGCATGGAGAAGTCATTTCGAATGACTGGTCCTCAGTGTTGTTAGGACGATGACTGGTTAAAATTTTTGGTGGTTTCTTGTTCAGTCCATAGGCCTACATCATGTGGCAAACCGGTGAGCATGTGGCTCTATTAGTATAGGAGATACCTGAAAACATATCACACTTTTCATCATAGTGCTTTTACCAATGCATAAAATGCATGGAGAAGTCATTTCGAATGACTGGTCCTCAGTGTTGTGAGAACGATGACTGGTTAAAATTTTTGGTGGTTTCTTGTTCAGTCCATAGGCCTACATCATGTGGCAAACCGGTGAGCATGTGGCTCTATTAGTATAGGAGATACCTGAAAACATATCACACTTTTCATCATAGTGCTTTTACCAATGCATAAAATGCATGGAGAAGTCATTTCGAATGACTGGTCCTCAGTGTTGTGAGAACGATGACTGGTTAAAATTTTTGGTGGTTTCTTGTTCAGTCCATAGGCCTACATCATGTGGCAAACCGGTGAGCATGTGGCTCTATTAGTATAGGAGATACCTGAAAACATATTACACTTTTCATCATAGTGCTTTTACCAATGCATAAAATGCATGGAGAAGTCATTTCGAATGACTGGTCCTCAGAGTTGTGAGAACGATGACTGGTTAAAATTTTTGGTGGTTTCTTGTTCAGTCCATAGGCCTACATCATGTGGCAAACCGGTGAGCATGTGGCTCTATTAGTATAGGAGATACCTGAAAACATATCACACTTTTCATCATAGTGCTTTTACCAATGCATAAAATGCATGGAGAAGTCATTTCGAATGACTGGTCCTCAGTGTTGTGAGAACGATGACTGGTTAAAATTTTTGGTGGTTTCTTGTTCAGTCCATAGGCCTACATCATGTGGCAAACCGGTGAGCATGTGGCTCTATTAGTATAGGAGATACCTGAAAACATATCACACTTTTCATCATAGTGCTTTTACCAATGCATAAAATGCATGGAGAAGTCATTTCGAATGACTGGTCCTCAGTGTTGTGATAACGATGACTGGTTAAAATTTTTGGTGGTTTCTTGTTCAGTCCATAGGCCTACATCATGTGGCAAACCGGTGAGCATGTGGCTCTATTAGTATAGGAGATACCTAAAAACATATCACACTTTTCATCATAGTGCTTTTACCAATGCATAAAATGCATGGAGAAGTCATTTCGAATGACTGGTCCTCAGTGTTGTGAGAACGATGACTGGTTAAAATTTTTGGTGGTTTCTTGTTCAGTCCATAGGCCTACATCATGTGGCAAACCGGTGAGCATGTGGCTCTATTAGTATAGGAGATACCTGAAAACATATCACACTTTTCATCATAGTGCTTTTACCAATGCATAAAATGCATGGAGAAGTCATTTCGAATGACTGGTCCTCAGTGTTGTGAGAACGATGACTGGTTAAAATTTTTGGTGGTTTCTTGTTCAGTCCATAGGCCTACATCATGTGGCAAACCGGTGAGCATGTGGCTCTATTAGTATAGGAGATACCTGAAAACATATCACACTTTTCATCATAGTGCTTTTACCAATGCATAAAATGCATGGAGAAGTCATTTCGAATGACTGGTTCTCAGTGTTGTGAGAACGATGACTGGTTAAAATTTTTGGTGGTTTCTTGTTCAGTCCATAGGCCTACATCATGTGGCAAACCAGTGAGCATGTGGCTCTATTAGTATAGGAGATACCTGAAAACATATCACAC
This sequence comes from Ranitomeya imitator, assembly GCF_032444005.1. Taxonomy (NCBI): domain Eukaryota; kingdom Metazoa; phylum Chordata; class Amphibia; order Anura; family Dendrobatidae; genus Ranitomeya; species Ranitomeya imitator. Next base: position 26,303 of record NW_027194875.1, read on the forward strand.
TTTTCATCATAGTGCTTTTACCAATGCATAAAATGCATGGAGAAGTCATTTTGAATGACTGGTAATCAGTGTTGTGAGAACGATGACTGGTTAAAATTTTTGGTGGTTTCTTGTTCAGTCCATAGGCCTACATCATGTGGCAAACCGGTGAGCATGTGGCTCTATTAGTATAGGAGATACCTGAAAACATATCACACTTTTCATCATAGTGCTTTTACCAATGCATAAAATGCATGGAGAAGTCATTTTGAATGACTGGTCCTCAGTGTTGTGAGAACGATGACTGGTTAAAATTTTTGGTGGTTTCTTGTTCAGTCCATAGGCCTACATCATGTGGCAAACCGGTGAGCATGTGGCTCTATTAGTATAGGAGATACCTGAAAACATATCACACTTTTCATCATAGTGCTTTTACCAATGCATAAAATGCATGGAGAAGTCATTTCGAATGACTGGTCCTCAGTGTTGTGAGAACGATGACTGGTTAAAATTTTTGGTGGTTTCTTGTTCAGTCCATAGGCCTACATCATGTGGCAAACCGGTGAGCATATGGCTCTATTAGTATAGGAGATACCTGAAAACATATCACACTTTTCATCATAGTGCTTTTACCAATGCATAAAATGCATGGAGAAGTCATTTCGAATGACTGGTCCTCAGTGTTGTGAGAACGATGACTGGTTAAAATTTTTGGTGGTTTCTTGTTCAGTCCATAGGCCCACATCATGTGACAAACCTGTGAGCATGTGGCTCTATTAGTATAGGAGATACCTGAAAACATATCACACTTTTCATCATAGTGCTTTTACCAATGCATAAAATGCATGGAGAAGTCATTTCGAATGACTGGTCCTCAGTGTTGTGAGAACGATGACTGGTTAAAATTTTTGGTGGTTTCTTGTTCAGTCCATAGGCCTACATCATGTGGCAAACCGGTGAGCATGTGGCTCTATTAGTATAGGAGATACCTGAAAACATATCACACTTTTCATCATAGTGCTTTTACCAATGCATAAAATGCATGGAGAAGTCATTTCGAATGACTGGTCCTCAGTGTTGTGAGAACGATGACTGGTTAAAATTTTTGGTGGTTTCTTGTTCAGTCCATAGGCCCACATCATGTGGCAAACCGGTGAGCATGTGGCTCTATTAGTATAGGAGATACCTGAAAACATATCACACTTTTCATCATAGTGCTTTTACCAATGCATAAAATGCATGGAGAAGTCATTTTGAATGACTGGTCCTCAGTGTTGTGAGAACGATGACTGGTTAAAATTTTTGGTGGTTTCTTGTTCAGTCCATAGGCCTACATCATGTGGCAAACCGGTGAGCATGTGGCTCTATTAGTAGGAGATACCTGAAAACATATCACACTTTTCATCATAGTGCTTTTACCAATGCATAAAATGCATGGAGGAGTCATTTTGAATGACTGGTCCTCAGTGTTGTGAGAACGATGACTGGTTAAAATTTTTGGTGGTTTCTTGTTCAGTCCATAGGCCTACATCATGTGGCAAACCGGTGAGCATGTGGCTCTATTAGTATAGGAGATACCTGAAAACATATCACACTTTTCATCATAGTGCTTTTACCAATGCATAAAATGCATGGAGAAGTCATTTCGAATGACTGGTCCTCAGTGTTGTGAGAACGATGACTGGTTAAAATTTTTGGTGGTTTCTTGTTCAGTCCATAGGCCTACATCATGTGGCAAACCGGTGAGCATGTGGCTCTATTAGTATAGGAGATACCTGAAAACATATCACACTTTTCATCATAGTGCTTTTACCAATGCATAAAATGCATGGAGAAGTCATTTCGAATGACTGGTCCTCAGTGTTGTGAGAACGATGACTGGTTAAAATTTTTGGTGGTTTCTTGTTCAGTCCATAGGCCTACATCATGTGGCAAACCGGTGAGCATATGGCTCTATTAGTATAGGAGATACCTGAAAACATATCACACTTTTCATCATAGTGCTTTTACCAATGCATAAAATGCATGGAGAAGTCATTTCGAATGACTGGTCCTCAGTGTTGTGAGAACGATGACTGGTTAAAATTTTTGGTGGTTTCTTGTTCAGTCCATAGGCCCACATCATGTGACAAACCGGTGAGCATGTGGCTCTATTAGTATAGGAGATACCTGAAAACATATCACACTTTTCATCATAGTGCTTTTACCAATGCATAAAATGCATGGAGAAGTCATTTCGAATGACTGGTCCTCAGTGTTGTGAGAACGATGACTGGTTAAAATTTTTGGTGGTTTCTTGTTCAGTCCATAGGCCTACATCATGTGGCAAACCGGTGAGCATGTGGCTCTATTAGTATAGGAGATACCTGAAAACATATCACACTTTTCATCATAGTGCTTTTACCAATGCATAAAATGCATGGAGAAGTCATTTCGAATGACTGGTCCTCAGTGTTGTTAGGACGATGACTGGTTAAAATTTTTGGTGGTTTCTTGTTCAGTCCATAGGCCTACATCATGTGGCAAACCGGTGAGCATGTGGCTCTATTAGTATAGGAGATACCTGAAAACATATCACACTTTTCATCATAGTGCTTTTACCAATGCATAAAATGCATGGAGAAGTCATTTCGAATGACTGGTCCTCAGTGTTGTGAGAACGATGACTGGTTAAAATTTTTGGTGGTTTCTTGTTCAGTCCATAGGCCTACATCATGTGGCAAACCGGTGAGCATGTGGCTCTATTAGTATAGGAGATACCTGAAAACATATCACACTTTTCATCATAGTGCTTTTACCAATGCATAAAATGCATGGAGAAGTCATTTCGAATGACTGGTCCTCAGTGTTGTGAGAACGATGACTGGTTAAAATTTTTGGTGGTTTCTTGTTCAGTCCATAGGCCTACATCATGTGGCAAACCGGTGAGCATGTGGCTCTATTAGTATAGGAGATACCTGAAAACATATTACACTTTTCATCATAGTGCTTTTACCAATGCATAAAATGCATGGAGAAGTCATTTCGAATGACTGGTCCTCAGAGTTGTGAGAACGATGACTGGTTAAAATTTTTGGTGGTTTCTTGTTCAGTCCATAGGCCTACATCATGTGGCAAACCGGTGAGCATGTGGCTCTATTAGTATAGGAGATACCTGAAAACATATCACACTTTTCATCATAGTGCTTTTACCAATGCATAAAATGCATGGAGAAGTCATTTCGAATGACTGGTCCTCAGTGTTGTGAGAACGATGACTGGTTAAAATTTTTGGTGGTTTCTTGTTCAGTCCATAGGCCTACATCATGTGGCAAACCGGTGAGCATGTGGCTCTATTAGTATAGGAGATACCTGAAAACATATCACACTTTTCATCATAGTGCTTTTACCAATGCATAAAATGCATGGAGAAGTCATTTCGAATGACTGGTCCTCAGTGTTGTGATAACGATGACTGGTTAAAATTTTTGGTGGTTTCTTGTTCAGTCCATAGGCCTACATCATGTGGCAAACCGGTGAGCATGTGGCTCTATTAGTATAGGAGATACCTAAAAACATATCACACTTTTCATCATAGTGCTTTTACCAATGCATAAAATGCATGGAGAAGTCATTTCGAATGACTGGTCCTCAGTGTTGTGAGAACGATGACTGGTTAAAATTTTTGGTGGTTTCTTGTTCAGTCCATAGGCCTACATCATGTGGCAAACCGGTGAGCATGTGGCTCTATTAGTATAGGAGATACCTGAAAACATATCACACTTTTCATCATAGTGCTTTTACCAATGCATAAAATGCATGGAGAAGTCATTTCGAATGACTGGTCCTCAGTGTTGTGAGAACGATGACTGGTTAAAATTTTTGGTGGTTTCTTGTTCAGTCCATAGGCCTACATCATGTGGCAAACCGGTGAGCATGTGGCTCTATTAGTATAGGAGATACCTGAAAACATATCACACTTTTCATCATAGTGCTTTTACCAATGCATAAAATGCATGGAGAAGTCATTTCGAATGACTGGTTCTCAGTGTTGTGAGAACGATGACTGGTTAAAATTTTTGGTGGTTTCTTGTTCAGTCCATAGGCCTACATCATGTGGCAAACCAGTGAGCATGTGGCTCTATTAGTATAGGAGATACCTGAAAACATATCACACTTTTCATCATAGTGCTTTTACCAATGCATAAAATGCATGGAGAAGTCATTTTGAATGACTGGTCCTCAGTGTTGTGAGAACGATGACTGGTTAAAATTTTTGGTGGTTTCTTGTTCAGTCCATAGGCCTACATCATGTGGCAAACCGGTGAGCATGTGGCTCTATTAGTATAGGAGATACCTGAAAACATATCACACTTTTCATCATAGTGCTTTTACCAATGCATAAAATGCATGGAGAAGTCATTTTGAATGACTGGTCCTCAGTGTTGTGAGAACGATGACTGGTTAAAATTTTTGGTGGTTTCTTGTTCAGTCCATAGGCCTACATCATGTGGCAAACCGGTGAGCATGTGGCTCTATTAGTATAGGAGATACCTGAAAACATATCACACTTTTCATCATAGTGCTTTTACCAATGCATAAAATGCATGGAGAAGTCATTTCGAATGACTGGTCCTCAGTGTTGTGAGAACGATGACTGGTTAAAATTTTTGGTGGTTTCTTGTTCAGTCCATAGGCCTACATCATGTGGCAAACCGGTGAGCATATGGCTCTATTAGTATAGGAGATACCTGAAAACATATCACACTTTTCATCATAGTGCTTTTACCAATGCATAAAATGCATGGAGAAGTCATTTCGAATGACTGGTCCTCAGTGTTGTGAGAACGATGACTGGTTAAAATTTTTGGTGGTTTCTTGTTCAGTCCATAGGCCCACATCATGTGACAAACCTGTGAGCATGTGGCTCTATTAGTATAGGAGATACCTGAAAACATATCACACTTTTCATCATAGTGCTTTTACCAATGCATAAAATGCATGGAGAAGTCATTTCGAATGACTGGTCCTCAGTGTTGTGAGAACGATGACTGGTTAAAATTTTTGGTGGTTTCTTGTTCAGTCCATAGGCCTACATCATGTGGCAAACCGGTGAGCATGTGGCTCTATTAGTATAGGAGATACCTGAAAACATATCACACTTTTCATCATAGTGCTTTTACCAATGCATAAAATGCATGGAGAAGTCATTTCGAATGACTGGTCCTCAGTGTTGTGAGAACGATGACTGGTTAAAATTTTTGGTGGTTTCTTGTTCAGTCCATAGGCCCACATCATGTGGCAAACCGGTGAGCATGTGGCTCTATTAGTATAGGAGATACCTGAAAACATATCACACTTTTCATCATAGTGCTTTTACCAATGCATAAAATGCATGGAGAAGTCATTTTGAATGACTGGTCCTCAGTGTTGTGAGAACGATGACTGGTTAAAATTTTTGGTGGTTTCTTGTTCAGTCCATAGGCCTACATCATGTGGCAAACCGGTGAGCATGTGGCTCTATTAGTATAGGAGATACCTGAAAACATATCACACTTTTCATCATAGTGCTTTTACCAATGCATAAAATGCATGGAGAAGTCATTTCGAATGACTGGTCCTCAGTGTTGTGAGAACGATGACTGGTTAAAATTTTTGGTGGTTTCTTGTTCAGTCCATAGGCCTACATCATGTGGCAAACCGGTGAGCATATGGCTCTATTAGTATAGGAGATACCTGAAAACATATCACACTTTTCATCATAGTGCTTTTACCAATGCATAAAATGCATGGAGAAGTCATTTCGAATGACTGGTCCTCAGTGTTGTGAGAACGATGACTGGTTAAAATTTTTGGTGGTTTCTTGTTCAGTCCATAGGCCCACATCATGTGACAAACCGGTGAGCATGTGGCTCTATTAGTATAGGAGATACCTGAAAACATATCACACTTTTCATCATAGTGCTTTTACCAATGCATAAAATGCATGGAGAAGTCATTTCGAATGACTGGTCCTCAGTGTTGTGAGAACGATGACTGGTTAAAATTTTTGGTGGTTTCTTGTTCAGTCCATAGGCCTACATCATGTGGCAAACCGGTGAGCATGTGGCTCTATTAGTATAGGAGATACCTGAAAACATATCACACTTTTCATCATAGTGCTTTTACCAATGCATAAAATGCATGGAGAAGTCATTTCGAATGACTGGTCCTCAGTGTTGTGAGAACAATTACTGGTTAAAATTTTTGGTGGTTTCTTGTTCAGTCCATAGGCCTACATCATGTGGCAAACCGGTGAGCATGTGGCTCTATTAGTATAGGAGATACCTGAAAACATATCACACTTTTCATCATAGTGCTTTTACCAATGCATAAAATGCATGGAGAAGTCATTTCGAATGACTGGTCCTCAGTGTTGTGAGAACGATGACTGGTTAAAATTTTTGGTGGTTTCTTGTTCAGTCCATAGGCCTACATCATGTGGCAAACCGGTGAGCATATGGCTCTATTAGTATAGGAGATACCTGAAAACATATCACACTTTTCATCATAGTGCTTTTACCAATGCATAAAATGCATGGAGAACTCATTTCGAATGACTGGTCCTCAGTGTTGTGAGAACGATGACTGGTTAAAATTTTTGGTGGTTTCTTGTTCAGTCCATAGGCCTACATCATGTGACAAACCGGTGAGCATGTGGGTCTATTAGTATAGGAGATACCTGAAAACATATCACACTTTTCATCATAGTGCTTTTACCAATGCATAAAATGCATGGAGAAGTCATTTCGAATGACTGGTCCTCAGTGTTGTGAGAACGATGACTGGTTAAAATTTTTGGTGGTTTCTTGTTCAGTCCATAGGCCTACATCATGTGGCAAACCGGTGAGCATGTGGCTCTATTAGTATAGGAGATACCTGAAAACATATCACACTTTTCATCATAGTGCTTTTACCAATGCATAAAATGCATGGAGAAGTCATTTCGAATGACTGGTCCTCAGTGTTGTGAGAACAATGACTGGTTAAAATTTTTGGTGGTTTCTTGTTCAGTCCATAGGCCTACATCATGTGACAAACCGGTGAGCATGTGGCTCTATTAGTATAGGAGATACCTGAAAACATATCACACTTTTCATCATAGTGCTTTTACCAATGCATAAAATGCATGGAGAAGTCATTTCGAATGACTGGTCCTCAGTGTTGTGAGAACGATGACTGGTTAAAATTTTTGGTGGTTTCTTGTTCAGTCCATAGGCCTACATCATGTGGCAAACCAGTGAGCATGTGGCTCTATTAGTATAGGAGATACCTGAAAACATATCACACTTTTCATCATAGTGCTTTTACCAATGCATAAAATGCATGGAGAAGTCATTTCGAATGACTGGTTCTCAGTGTTGTGAGAACGATGACTGGTTAAAATTTTTGGTGGTTTCTTGTTCAGTCCATAGGCCCACATCATGTGGCAAACCGGTGAGCATGTGGCTCTATTAGTATAGGAGATACCTGAAAACATATCACACTTTTCATCATAGTGCTTTTACCAATGCATAAAATGCATGGAGAAGTCATTTCGAATGACTGGTCCTCAGTGTTGTGAGAACGATGACTGGTTAAAATTTTTGGTGGTTTCTTGTTCAGTCCATAGGCCTACATCATGTGGCAAACCGGTGAGCATGTGGCTCTAATAATATAGGAGATACCTGAAAACATATCACACTTTTCATCATAGTGCTTTTACCAATGCATAAAATGCATGGAGAAGTCATTTCGAATGACTGGTCCTCAGTGTTGTGAGAACGATGACTGGTTAAAATTTTTGGTGGTTTCTTGTTCAGTCCATAGGCCTACATCATGTGGCAAACCGGTGAGCATGTGGCTCTATTAGTATAGGAGATACCTGAAAACATATCACACTTTTCATCATAGTGCTTTTACCAATGCATAAAATGCATGGAGAAGTCATTTTGAATGACTGGTCCTCAGTGTTGTGAGAACGATGACTGGTTAAAATTTTTGGTGGTTTCTTGTTCAGTCCATAGGCCTACATCATGTGGCAAACCGGTGAGCATGTGGCTCTATTAGTATAGGAGATACTTGAAAACATATCACACTTTTCATCATAGTGCTTTTACCAATGCATAAAATGCATGGAGAAGTCATTTCGAATGACTGGTCCTCAGTGTTGTGAGAACGATGACTGGTTAAAATTTTTGGTGGTTTCTTGTTCAGTCCATAGGCCTACATCATGTGGCAAACCGGTGAGCATGTGGCTCTATTAGTATAGGAGATACCTGAAAACATATCACACTTTTCATCATAGTGCTTTTACCAATGCATAAAATGCATGGAGAAGTCATTTTGAATGACTGGTCCTCAGTGTTGTGAGAACGATGACTGGTTAAAATTTTTGGTGGTTTCTTGTTCAGTCCATAGGCCTACATCATGTGGCAAACCGGTGAGCATGTGGCTCTATTAGTATAGGAGATACCTGAAAACATATCACACTTTTCATCATAGTGCTTTTACCAATGCATAAAATGCATGGAGAAGTCATTTCGAATGACTGGTCCTCAGTGTTGTGAGAACGATGACTGGTTAAAATTTTTGGTGGTTTCTTGTTCAGTCCATAGGCCTACATCATGTGGCAAACCGGTGAGCATATGGCTCTATTAGTATAGGAGATACCTGAAAACATATCACACTTTTCATCATAGTGCTTTTACCAATGCATAAAATGCATGGAGAAGTCATTTCGAATGACTGGTCCTCAGTGTTGTGAGAACGATGACTGGTTAAAATTTTTGGTGGTTTCTTGTTCAGTCCATAGGCCCACATCATGTGACAAACCTGTGAGCATGTGGCTCTATTAGTATAGGAGATACCTGAAAACATATCACACTTTTCATCATAGTGCTTTTACCAATGCATAAAATGCATGGAGAAGTCATTTCGAATGACTGGTCCTCAGTGTTGTGAGAACGATGACTGGTTAAAATTTTTGGTGGTTTCTTGTTCAGTCCATAGGCCTACATCATGTGGCAAACCGGTGAGCATGTGGCTCTATTAGTATAGGAGATACCTGAAAACATATCACACTTTTCATCATAGTGCTTTTACCAATGCATAAAATGCATGGAGAAGTCATTTCGAATGACTGGTCCTCAGTGTTGTGAGAACGATGACTGGTTAAAATTTTTGGTGGTTTCTTGTTCAGTCCATAGGCCCACATCATGTGGCAAACCGGTGAGCATGTGGCTCTATTAGTATAGGAGATACCTGAAAACATATCACACTTTTCATCATAGTGCTTTTACCAATGCATAAAATGCATGGAGAAGTCATTTTGAATGACTGGTCCTCAGTGTTGTGAGAACGATGACTGGTTAAAATTTTTGGTGGTTTCTTGTTCAGTCCATAGGCCTACATCATGTGGCAAACCGGTGAGCATGTGGCTCTATTATTATAGGAGATACCTGAAAACATATCACACTTTTCATCATAGTGCTTTTACCAATGCATAAAATGCATGGAGAAGTCATTTCGAATGACTGGTCCTCAGTGTTGTGAGAACGATGACTGGTTAAAATTTTTGGTGGTTTCTTGTTCAGTCCATAGGCCTACATCATGTGGCAAACCGGTGAGCATATGGCTCTATTAGTATAGGAGATACCTGAAAACATATCACACTTTTCATCATAGTGCTTTTACCAATGCATAAAATGCATGGAGAAGTCATTTCGAATGACTGGTCCTCAGTGTTGTGAGAACGATGACTGGTTAAAATTTTTGGTGGTTTCTTGTTCAGTCCATAGGCCCACATCATGTGACAAACCGGTGAGCATGTGGCTCTATTAGTATAGGAGATACCTGAAAACATATCACACTTTTCATCATAGTGCTTTTACCAATGCATAAAATGCATGGAGAAGTCATTTCGAATGACTGGTCCTCAGTGTTGTGAGAACGATGACTGGTTAAAATTTTTGGTGGTTTCTTGTTCAGTCCATAGGCCTACATCATGTGGCAAACCGGTGAGCATGTGGCTCTATTAGTATAGGAGATACCTGAAAACATATCACACTTTTCATCAAAGTGCTTTTACCAATGCATAAAATGCATGGAGAAGTCATTTCGAATGACTGGTCCTCAGTGTTGTGAGAACAATGACTGGTTAAAATTTTTGGTGGTTTCTTGTTCAGTCCATAGGCCTACATCATGTGGCAAACCGGTGAGCATGTGGCTCTATTAGTATAGGAGATACCTGAAAACATATCACACTTTTCATCATAGTGCTTTTACCAATGCATAAAATGCATGGAGAAGTCATTTCGAATGACTGGTCCTCAGTGTTGTGAGAACGATGACTGGTTAAAATTTTTGGTGGTTTCTTGTTCAGTCCATAGGCCTACATCATGTGGCAAACCGGTGAGCATATGGCTCTATTAGTATAGGAGATACCTGAAAACATATCACACTTTTCATCATAGTGCTTTTACCAATGCATAAAATGCATGGAGAAGTCATTTCGAATGACTGGTCCTCAGTGTTGTGAGAACGATGACTGGTTAAAATTTTTGGTGGTTTCTTGTTCAGTCCATAGGCCTACATCATGTGGCAAACCGGTGAGCATGTGGCTCTATTATTATAGGAGATACCTGAAAACATATCACACTTTTCATCATAGTGCTTTTACCAATGCATAAAATGCATGGAGAAGTCATTTCGAATGACTGGTCCTCAGTGTTGTGAGAACGATGACTGGTTAAAATTTTTGGTGGTTTCTTGTTCAGTCCATAGGCCTACATCATGTGGCAAACCGGTGAGCATATGGCTCTATTAGTATAGGAGATACCTGAAAACATATCACACTTTTCATCATAGTGCTTTTACCAATGCATAAAATGCATGGAGAAGTCATTTCGAATGACTGGTCCTCAGTGTTGTGAGAACGATGACTGGTTAAAATTTTTGGTGGTTTCTTGTTCAGTCCATAGGCCCACATCATGTGACAAACCGGTGAGCATGTGGCTCTATTAGTATAGGAGATACCTGAAAACATATCACACTTTTCATCATAGTGCTTTTACCAATGCATAAAATGCATGGAGAAGTCATTTCGAATGACTGGTCCTCAGTGTTGTGAGAACGATGACTGGTTAAAATTTTTGGTGGTTTCTTGTTCAGTCCATAGGCCTACATCATGTGGCAAACCGGTGAGCATGTGGCTCTATTAGTATAGGAGATACCTGAAAACATATCACACTTTTCATCAAAGTGCTTTTACCAATGCATAAAATGCATGGAGAAGTCATTTCGAATGACTGGTCCTCAGTGTTGTGAGAACAATGACTGGTTAAAATTTTTGGTGGTTTCTTGTTCAGTCCATAGGCCTACATCATGTGGCAAACCGGTGAGCATGTGGCTCTATTAGTATAGGAGATACCTGAAAACATATCACACTTTTCATCATAGTGCTTTTACCAATGCATAAAATGCATGGAGAAGTCATTTCGAATGACTGGTCCTCAGTGTTGTGAGAACGATGACTGGTTAAAATTTTTGGTGGTTTCTTGTTCAGTCCATAGGCCTACATCATGTGGCAAACCGGTGAGCATATGGCTCTATTAGTATAGGAGATACCTGAAAACATATCACACTTTTCATCATAGTGCTTTTACCAATGCATAAAATGCATGGAGAAGTCATTTCGAATGACTGGTCCTCAGTGTTGTGAGAACGATGACTGGTTAAAATTTTTGGTGGTTTCTTGTTCAGTCCATAGGCCTACATCATGTGACAAACCGGTGAGCATGTGGCTCTATTAGTATAGGAGATACCTGAAAACATATCACACTTTTCATCATAGTGCTTTTACCAATGCATAAAATGCATGGAGAAGTCATTTCGAATGACTGGTCCTCAGTGTTGTGAGAACGATGACTGGTTAAAATTTTTGGTGGTTTCTTGTTCAGTCCATAGGCCTACATCATGTGGCAAACCGGTGAGCATATGGCTCTATTAGTATAGGAGATACCTGAAAACATATCACACTTTTCATCATAGTGCTTTTACCAATGCATAAAATGCATGGAGAAGTCATTTCGAATGACTGGTCCTCAGTGTTGTGAGAACGATGACTGGTTAAAATTTTTGGTGGTTTCTTGTTCAGTCCATAGGCCTACATCATGTGGCAAACCGGTGAGCATGTGGCTCTATTAGTATAGGAGATACCTGAAAACATATCACACTTTTCATCATAGTGCTTTTACCAATGCATAAAATGCATGGAGAAGTCATTTCGAATGACTGGTTCTCAGTGTTGTGAGAACGATGACTGGTTAAAATTTTTGGTGGTTTCTTGTTCAGTCCATAGGCCCACATCATGTGGCAAACCGGTGAGCATGTGGCTCTATTAGTATAGGAGATACCTGAAAACATATCACACTTTTCATCATAGTGCTTTTACCAATGCATAAAATGCATGGAGAAGTCATTTCGAATGACTGGTCCTCAGTGTTGTGAGAACGATGACTGGTTAAAATTATTGGTGGTTTCTTGTTCAGTCCATAGGCCCACATCATGTGACAAACCGGTGAGCATGTGGCTCTATTAGTATAGGAGATACCTGAAAACATATCACACTTTTCATCATAGTGCTTTTACCAATGCATAAAATGCATGGAGAAGTCATTTCGAATGACTGGTCCTCAGTGTTGTGAGAACGATGACTGGTTAAAATTTTTGGTGGTTTCTTGTTCAGTCCATAGGCCTACATCATGTGGCAAACCGGTGAGCATGTGGCTCTATTAGTATAGGAGATACCTGAAAACATATCACACTTTTCATCAAAGTGCTTTTACCAATGCATAAAATGCATGGAGAAGTCATTTCGAATGACTGGTCCTCAGTGTTGTGAGAACAATGACTGGTTAAAATTTTTGGTGGTTTCTTGTTCAGTCCATAGGCCTACATCATGTGGCAAACCGGTGAGCATGTGGCTCTATTAGTATAGGAGATACCTGAAAACATATCACACTTTTCATCATAGTGCTTTTACCAATGCATAAAATGCATGGAGAAGTCATTTCGAATGACTGGTCCTCAGTGTTGTGAGAACGATGACTGGTTAAAATTTTTGGTGGTTTCTTGTTCAGTCCATAGGCCTACATCATGTGGCAAACCGGTGAGCATATGGCTCTATTAGTATAGGAGATACCTGAAAACATATCACACTTTTCATCATAGTGCTTTTACCAATGCATAAAATGCATGGAGAAGTCATTTCGAATGACTGGTCCTCAGTGTTGTGAGAACGATGACTGGTTAAAATTTTTGGTGGTTTCTTGTTCAGTCCATAGGCCTACATCATGTGACAAACCGGTGAGCATGTGGCTCTATTAGTATAGGAGATACCTGAAAACATATCACACTTTTCATCATAGTGCTTTTACCAATGCATAAAATGCATGGAGAAGTCATTTCGAATGACTGGTCCTCAGTGTTGTGAGAACGATGACTGGTTAAAATTTTTGGTGGTTTCTTGTTCAGTCCATAGGCCTACATCATGTGGCAAACCGGTGAGCATATGGCTCTATTAGTATAGGAGATACCTGAAAACATATCACACTTTTCATCATAGTGCTTTTACCAATGCATAAAATGCATGGAGAAGTCATTTCGAATGACTGGTCCTCAGTGTTGTGAGAACGATGACTGGTTAAAATTTTTGGTGGTTTCTTGTTCAGTCCATAGGCCTACATCATGTGACAAACCGGTGAGCATGTGGCTCTATTAGTATAGGAGATACCTGAAAACATATCACACTTTTCATCATAGTGCTTTTACCAATGCATAAAATGCATGGAGAAGTCATTTCGAATGACTGGTCCTCAGTGTTGTGAGAACGATGACTGGTTAAAATTTTTGGTGGTTTCTTGTTCAGTCCATAGGCCTACATCATGTGGCAAACCGGTGAGCATGTGGCTCTATTAGTATAGGAGATACCTGAAAACATATCACACTTTTCATCATAGTGCTTTTACCAATGCATAAAATGCATGGAGAAGTCATTTCGAATGACTGGTCCTCAGTGTTGTGAGAACAATGACTGGTTAAAATTTTTGGTGGTTTCTTGTTCAGTCCATAGGCCTACATCATGTGGCAAACCGGTGAGCATGTGGCTCTATTAGTATAGGAGATACCTGAAAACATATCACACTTTTCATCATAGTGCTTTTACCAATGCATAAAATGCATGGAGAAGTCATTTCGAATGACTGGTTCTCAGTGTTGTGAGAACGATGACTGGTTAAAATTTTTGGTGGTTTCTTGTTCAGTCCATAGGCCCACATCATGTGGCAAACCGGTGAGCATGTGGCTCTATTAGTATAGGAGATACCTGAAAACATATCACACTTTTCATCATAGTGCTTTTACCAATGCATAAAATGCATGGAGAAGTCATTTCGAATGACTGGTCCTCAGTGTTGTGAGAACGATGACTGGTTAAAATTTTTGGTGGTTTCTTGTTCAGTCCATAGGCCCACATCATGTGACAAACCGGTGAGCATGTTATATATGCTCCTATACTAATAGGAGATAATAGGTATCTCCTATTAGTATAGGAGATACCTGAAAACATATCACACTTTTCATCATAGTGCTTTTACCAATGCATAAAATGCATGGAGAAGTCATTTCGAATGACTGGTCCTCAGTGTTGTGAGAACGATGACTGGTTAAAATTTTTGGTGGTTTCTTGTTCAGTCCATAGGCCTACATCATGTGGCAAACCGGTGAGCATGTGGCTCTATTAGTATAGGAGATACCTGAAAACATATCACACTTTTCATCAAAGTGCTTTTACCAATGCATAAAATGCATGGAGAAGTCATTTCGAATGACTGGTCCTCAGTGTTGTGAGAACAATGACTGGTTAAAATTTTTGGTGGTTTCTTGTTCAGTCCATAGGCCTACATCATGTGGCAAACCGGTGAGCATGTGGCTCTATTAGTATAGGAGATACCTGAAAACATATCACACTTTTCATCATAGTGCTTTTACCAATGCATAAAATGCATGGAGAAGTCATTTCGAATGACTGGTCCTCAGTGTTGTGAGAACGATGACTGGTTAAAATTTTTGGTGGTTTCTTGTTCAGTCCATAGGCCTACATCATGTGGCAAACCGGTGAGCATATGGCTCTATTAGTATAGGAGATACCTGAAAACATATCACACTTTTCATCATAGTGCTTTTACCAATGCATAAAATGCATGGAGAAGTCATTTCGAATGACTGGTCCTCAGTGTTGTGAGAACGATGACTGGTTAAAATTTTTGGTGGTTTCTTGTTCAGTCCATAGGCCTACATCATGTGACAAACCGGTGAGCATGTGGCTCTATTAGTATAGGAGATACCTGAAAACATATCACACTTTTCATCATAGTGCTTTTACCAATGCATAAAATGCATGGAGAAGTCATTTCGAATGACTGGTCCTCAGTGTTGTGAGAACGATGACTGGTTAAAATTTTTGGTGGTTTCTTGTTCAGTCCATAGGCCTACATCATGTGGCAAACCGGTGAGCATATGGCTCTATTAGTATAGGAGATACCTGAAAACATATCACACTTTTCATCATAGTGCTTTTACCAATGCATAAAATGCATGGAGAAGTCATTTCGAATGACTGGTCCTCAGTGTTGTGAGAACGATGACTGGTTAAAATTTTTGGTGGTTTCTTGTTCAGTCCATAGGCCTACATCATGTGACAAACCGGTGAGCATGTGGCTCTATTAGTATAGGAGATACCTGAAAACATATCACACTTTTCATCATAGTGCTTTTACCAATGCATAAAATGCATGGAGAAGTCATTTCGAATGACTGGTCCTCAGTGTTGTGAGAACGATGACTGGTTAAAATTTTTGGTGGTTTCTTGTTCAGTCCATAGGCCTACATCATGTGGCAAACCGGTGAGCATGTGGCTCTATTAGTATAGGAGATACCTGAAAACATATCACACTTTTCATCATAGTGCTTTTACCAATGCATAAAATGCATGGAGAAGTCATTTCGAATGACTGGTCCTCAGTGTTGTGAGAACAATGACTGGTTAAAATTTTTGGTGGTTTCTTGTTCAGTCCATAGGCCTACATCATGTGGCAAACCGGTGAGCATGTGGCTCTATTAGTATAGGAGATACCTGAAAACATATCACACTTTTCATCATAGTGCTTTTACCAATGCATAAAATGCATGGAGAAGTCATTTCGAATGACTGGTTCTCAGTGTTGTGAGAACGATGACTGGTTAAAATTTTTGGTGGTTTCTTGTTCAGTCCATAGGCCCACATCATGTGGCAAACCGGTGAGCATGTGGCTCTATTAGTATAGGAGATACCTGAAAACATATCACACTTTTCATCATAGTGCTTTTACCAATGCATAAAATGCATGGAGAAGTCATTTCGAATGACTGGTCCTCAGTGTTGTGAGAACGATGACTGGTTAAAATTTTTGGTGGTTTCTTGTTCAGTCCATAGGCCTACATCATGTGGCAAACCGGTGAGCATGTGGCTCTAATAATATAGGAGATACCTGAAAACATATCACACTTTTCATCATAGTGCTTTTACCAATGCATAAAATGCATGGAGAAGTCATTTCGAATGACTGGTCCTCAGTGTTGTGAGAACGATGACTGGTTAAAATTTTTGGTGGTTTCTTGTTCAGTCCATAGGCCTACATCATGTGGCAAACCGGTGAGCATGTGGCTCTATTAGTATAGGAGATACCTGAAAACATATCACACTTTTCATCATAGTGCTTTTACCAATGCATAAAATGCATGGAGAAGTCATTTCGAATGACTGGTCCTCAGTGTTGTGAGAACGATGACTGGTTAAAATTTTTGGTGGTTTCTTGTTCAGTCCATAGGCCTACATCATGTGACAAACCGGTGAGCATGTGGCTCTATTAGTATAGGAGATACCTGAAAACATATCACACTTTTCATCATAGTGCTTTTACCAATGCATAAAATGCATGGAGAAGTCATTTTGAATGACTGGTCCTCAGTGTTGTGAGAACGATGACTGGTTAAAATTTTTGGTGGTTTCTTGTTCAGTCCATAGGCCTACATCATGTGGCAAACCGGTGAGCATGTGGCTCTATTAGTATAGGAGATACCTGAAAACATATCACACTTTTCATCATAGTGCTTTTACCAATGCATAAAATGCATGGAGAAGTCATTTCGAATGACTGGTTCTCAGTGTTGTGAGAACGATGACTGGTTAAAATTTTTGGTGGTTTCTTGTTCAGTCCATAGGCCCACATCATGTGGCAAACCGGTGAGCATGTGGCTCTATTAGTATAGGAGATACCTGAAAACATATCACACTTTTCATCATAGTGCTTTTACCAATGCATAAAATGCATGGAGAAGTCATTTCGAATGACTGGTCCTCAGTGTTGTGAGAACGATGACTGGTTAAAATTTTTGGTGGTTTCTTGTTCAGTCCATAGGCCTACATCATGTGGCAAACCGGTGAGCATGTGGCTCTAATAATATAGGAGATACCTGAAAACATATCACACTTTTCATCATAGTGCTTTTACCAATGCATAAAATGCATGGAGAAGTCATTTCGAATGACTGGTCCTCAGTGTTGTGAGAACGATGACTGGTTAAAATTTTTGGTGGTTTCTTGTTCAGTCCATAGGCCTACATCATGTGGCAAACCGGTGAGCATGTGGCTCTAATAATATAGGAGATACCTGAAAACATATCACACTTTTCATCATAGTGCTTTTACCAATGCATAAAATGCATGGAGAAGTCATTTCGAATGACTGGTCCTCAGTGTTGTGAGAACGATGACTGGTTAAAATTTTTGGTGGTTTCTTGTTCAGTCCATAGGCCTACATCATGTGGCAAACCGGTGAGCATGTGGCTCTATTAGTATAGGAGATACCTGAAAACATATCACACTTTTCATCATAGTGCTTTTACCAATGCATAAAATGCATGGAGAACTCATTTCGAATGACTGGTCCTCAGTGTTGTGAGAACGATGACTGGTTAAAATTTTTGGTGGTTTCTTGTTCAGTCCATAGGCCTACATCATGTGACAAACCGGTGAGCATGTGGCTCTATTAGTATAGGAGATACCTGAAAACATATCACACTTTTCATCATAGTGCTTTTACCAATGCATAAAATGCATGGAGAAGTCATTTTGAATGACTGGTCCTCAGTGTTGTGAGAACGATGACTGGTTAAAATTTTTGGTGGTTTCTTGTTCAGTCCATAGGCCTACATCATGTGGCAAACCGGTGAGCATGTGGCTCTATTAGTATAGGAGATACCTGAAAACATATCACACTTTTCATCATAGTGCTTTTACCAATGCATAAAATGCATGGAGAAGTCATTTCGAATGACTGGTCCTCAGTGTTGTGAGAACGATGACTGGTTAAAATTTTTGGTGGTTTCTTGTTCAGTCCATAGGCCTACATCATGTGGCAAACCGGTGAGCATATGGCTCTATTAGTATAGGAGATACCTGAAAACATATCACACTTTTCATCATAGTGCTTTTACCAATGCATAAAATGCATGGAGAACTCATTTCGAATGACTGGTCCTCAGTGTTGTGAGAACGATGACTGGTTAAAATTTTTGGTGGTTTCTTGTTCAGTCCATAGGCCTACATCATGTGACAAACCGGTGAGCATGTGGCTCTATTAGTATAGGAGATACCTGAAAACATATCACACTTTTCATCATAGTGCTTTTACCAATGCATAAAATGCATGGAGAAGTCATTTTGAATGACTGGTCCTCAGTGTTGTGAGAACGATGACTGGTTAAAATTTTTGGTGGTTTCTTGTTCAGTCCATAGGCCTACATCATGTGGCAAACCGGTGAGCATGTGGCTCTATTAGTATAGGAGATACCTGAAAACATATCACACTTTTCATCATAGTGCTTTTACCAATGCATAAAATGCATGGAGAAGTCATTTCGAATGACTGGTCCTCAGTGTTGTGAGAACGATGACTGGTTAAAATTTTTGGTGGTTTCTTGTTCAGTCCATAGGCCTACATCATGTGGCAAACCGGTGAGCATATGGCTCTATTAGTATAGGAGATACCTGAAAACATATCACACTTTTCATCATAGTGCTCTTACCAATGCATAAAATGCATGGAGAAGTCATTTCGAATGACTGGTCCTCAGTGTTGTGAGAACGATGACTGGTTAAAATTTTTGGTGGTTTCTTGTTCAGTCCATAGGCCCACATCATGTGACAAACCTGTGAGCATGTGGCTCTATTAGTATAGGAGATACCTGAAAACATATCACACTTTTCATCATAGTGCTTTTACCAATGCATAAAATGCATGGAGAAGTCATTTCGAATGACTGGTCCTCAGTGTTGTGAGAACGATGACTGGTTAAAATTTTTGGTGGTTTCTTGTTCAGTCCATAGGCCTACATCATGTGGCAAACCGGTGAGCATGTGGCTCTAATAATATAGGAGATACCTGAAAACATATCACACTTTTCATCATAGTGCTTTTACCAATGCATAAAATGCATGGAGAAGTCATTTCGAATGACTGGTCCTCAGTGTTGTGAGAACGATGACTGGTTAAAATTTTTGGTGGTTTCTTGTTCAGTCCATAGGCCTACATCATGTGGCAAACCGGTGAGCATGTGGCTCTATTAGTATAGGAGATACCTGAAAACATATCACACTTTTCATCATAGTGCTTTTACCAATGCATAAAATGCATGGAGAACTCATTTCGAATGACTGGTCCTCAGTGTTGTGAGAACGATGACTGGTTAAAATTTTTGGTGGTTTCTTGTTCAGTCCATAGGCCTACATCATGTGACAAACCGGTGAGCATGTGGCTCTATTAGTATAGGAGATACCTGAAAACATATCACACTTTTCATCATAGTGCTTTTACCAATGCATAAAATGCATGGAGAAGTCATTTTGAATGACTGGTCCTCAGTGTTGTGAGAACGATGACTGGTTAAAATTTTTGGTGGTTTCTTGTTCAGTCCATAGGCCTACATCATGTGGCAAACCGGTGAGCATGTGGCTCTATTAGTATAGGAGATACCTGAAAACATATCACACTTTTCATCATAGTGCTTTTACCAATGCATAAAATGCATGGAGAACTCATTTCGAATGACTGGTCCTCAGTGTTGTGAGAACGATGACTGGTTAAAATTTTTGGTGGTTTCTTGTTCAGTCCATAGGCCTACATCATGTGACAAACCGGTGAGCATGTGGCTCTATTAGTATAGGAGATACCTGAAAACATATCACACTTTTCATCATAGTGCTTTTACCAATGCATAAAATGCATGGAGAAGTCATTTTGAATGACTGGTCCTCAGTGTTGTGAGAACGATGACTGGTTAAAATTTTTGGTGGTTTCTTGTTCAGTCCATAGGCCTACATCATGTGGCAAACCGGTGAGCATGTGGCTCTATTAGTATAGGAGATACCTGAAAACATATCACACTTTTCATCATAGTGCTTTTACCAATGCATAAAATGCATGGAGAAGTCATTTCGAATGACTGGTCCTCAGTGTTGTGAGAACGATGACTGGTTAAAATTTTTGGTGGTTTCTTGTTCAGTCCATAGGCCTACATCATGTGGCAAACCGGTGAGCATATGGCTCTATTAGTATAGGAGATACCTGAAAACATATCACACTTTTCATCATAGTGCTTTTACCAATGCATAAAATGCATGGAGAAGTCATTTCGAATGACTGGTCCTCAGTGTTGTGAGAACGATGACTGGTTAAAATTTTTGGTGGTTTCTTGTTCAGTCCATAGGCCCACATCATGTGACAAACCTGTGAGCATGTGGCTCTATTAGTATAGGAGATACCTGAAAACATATCACACTTTTCATCATAGTGCTTTTACCAATGCATAAAATGCATGGAGAAGTCATTTCGAATGACTGGTCCTCAGTGTTGTGAGAACGATGACTGGTTAAAATTTTTGGTGGTTTCTTGTTCAGTCCATAGGCCTACATCATGTGGCAAACCGGTGAGCATGTGGCTCTATTAGTATAGGAGATACCTGAAAACATATCACACTTTTCATCATAGTGCTTTTACCAATGCATAAAATGCATGGAGAAGTCATTTCGAATGACTGGTCCTCAGTGTTGTGAGAACGATGACTGGTTAAAATTTTTGGTGGTTTCTTGTTCAGTCCATAGGCCCACATCATGTGGCAAACCGGTGAGCATGTGGCTCTATTAGTATAGGAGATACCTGAAAACATATCACACTTTTCATCATAGTGCTTTTACCAATGCATAAAATGCATGGAGAAGTCATTTTGAATGACTGGTCCTCAGTGTTGTGAGAACGATGACTGGTTAAAATTTTTGGTGGTTTCTTGTTCAGTCCATAGGCCTACATCATGTGGCAAACCGGTGAGCATGTGGCTCTATTAGTATAGGAGATACCTGAAAACATATCACACTTTTCATCATAGTGCTTTTACCAATGCATAAAATGCATGGAGAAGTCATTTCGAATGACTGGTCCTCAGTGTTGTGAGAACGATGACTGGTTAAAATTTTTGGTGGTTTCTTGTTCAGTCCATAGGCCTACATCATGTGGCAAACCGGTGAGCATATGGCTCTATTAGTATAGGAGATACCTGAAAACATATCACACTTTTCATCATAGTGCTTTTACCAATGCATAAAATGCATGGAGAAGTCATTTCGAATGACTGGTCCTCAGTGTTGTGAGAACGATGACTGGTTAAAATTTTTGGTGGTTTCTTGTTCAGTCCATAGGCCCACATCATGTGACAAACCGGTGAGCATGTGGCTCTATTAGTATAGGAGATACCTGAAAACATATCACACTTTTCATCATAGTGCTTTTACCAATGCATAAAATGCATGGAGAAGTCATTTCGAATGACTGGTCCTCAGTGTTGTGAGAACGATGACTGGTTAAAATTTTTGGTGGTTTCTTGTTCAGTCCATAGGCCTACATCATGTGGCAAACCGGTGAGCATGTGGCTCTATTAGTATAGGAGATACCTGAAAACATATCACACTTTTCATCATAGTGCTTTTACCAATGCATAAAATGCATGGAGAAGTCATTTCGAATGACTGGTCCTCAGTGTTGTGAGAACAATGACTGGTTAAAATTTTTGGTGGTTTCTTGTTCAGTCCATAGGCCTACATCATGTGGCAAACCGGTGAGCATGTGGCTCTATTAGTATAGGAGATACCTGAAAACATATCACACTTTTCATCATAGTGCTTTTACCAATGCATAAAATGCATGGAGAAGTCATTTCGAATGACTGGTCCTCAGTGTTGTGAGAACGATGACTGGTTAAAATTTTTGGTGGTTTCTTGTTCAGTCCATAGGCCTACATCATGTGGCAAACCGGTGAGCATATGGCTCTATTAGTATAGGAGATACCTGAAAACATATCACACTTTTCATCATAGTGCTTTTACCAATGCATAAAATGCATGGAGAAGTCATTTCGAATGACTGGTCCTCAGTGTTGTGAGAATGATTACTGGTTAAAATTTTTGGTGGTTTCTTGTTCAGTCCATAGGCCTACATCATGTGACAAACCGGTGAGCATGTGGCTCTATTAGTATAGGAGATACCTGAAAACATATCACACTTTTCATCATAGTGCTTTTACCAATGCATAAAATGCATGGAGAAGTCATTTCGAATGACTGGTCCTCAGTGTTGTGAGAACGATGACTGGTTAAAATTTTTGGTGGTTTCTTGTTCAGTCCATAGGCCTACATCATGTGGCAAACCGGTGAGCATATGGCTCTATTAGTATAGGAGATACCTGAAAACATATCACACTTTTCATCATAGTGCTTTTACCAATGCATAAAATGCATGGAGAACTCATTTCGAATGACTGGTCCTCAGTGTTGTGAGAACGATGACTGGTTAAAATTTTTGGTGGTTTCTTGTTCAGTCCATAGGCCTACATCATGTGACAAACCGGTGAGCATGTGGCTCTATTAGTATAGGAGATACCTGAAAACATATCACACTTTTCATCATAGTGCTTTTACCAATGCATAAAATGCATGGAGAAGTCATTTCGAATGACTGGTCCTCAGTGTTGTGAGAACGATGACTGGTTAAAATTTTTGGTGGTTTCTTGTTCAGTCCATAGGCCTACATCATGTGGCAAACCGGTGAGCATGTGGCTCTATTAGTATAGGAGATACCTGAAAACATATCACACTTTTCATCATAGTGCTTTTACCAATGCATAAAATGCATGGAGAAGTCATTTCGAATGACTGGTCCTCAGTGTTGTGAGAACGATGACTGGTTAAAATTTTTGGTGGTTTCTTGTTCAGTCCATAGGCCTACATCATGTGGCAAACCGGTGAGCATGTGGCTCTATTAGTATAGGAGATACCTGAAAACATATCACACTTTTCATCATAGTGCTTTTACCAATGCATAAAATGCATGGAGAAGTCATTTCGAATGACTGGTCCTCAGTGTTGTGAGAACGATGACTGGTTAAAATTTTTGGTGGTTTCTTGTTCAGTCCATAGGCCTACATCATGTGGCAAACCAGTGAGCATGTGGCTCTATTAGTATAGGAGATACCTGAAAACATATCACACTTTTCATCATAGTGCTTTTACCAATGCATAAAATGCATGGAGAAGTCATTTTGAATGACTGGTCCTCAGTGTTGTGAGAACGATGACTGGTTAAAATTTTTGGTGGTTTCTTGTTCAGTCCATAGGCCTACATCATGTGGCAAACCGGTGAGCATGTGGCTCTATTAGTATAGGAGATACCTGAAAACATATCACACTTTTCATCATAGTGCTTTTACCAATGCATAAAATGCATGGAGAAGTCATTTCGAATGACTGGTCCTCAGTGTTGTGAGAACGATGACTGGTTAAAATTTTTGGTGGTTTCTTGTTCAGTCCATAGGCCTACATCATGTGGCAAACCGGTGAGCATGTGGCTCTATTAGTATAGGAGATACCTGAAAACATATCACACTTTTCATCATAGTGCTTTTACCAATGCATAAAATGCATGGAGAAGTCATTTCGAATGACTGGTCCTCAGTGTTGTGAGAACGATGACTGGTTAAAATTTTTGGTGGTTTCTTGTTCAGTCCATAGGCCTACATCATGTGGCAAACCGGTGAGCATATGGCTCTATTAGTATAGGAGATACCTGAAAACATATCACACTTTTCATCATAGTGCTTTTACCAATGCATACAATGCATGGAGAAGTCATTTCAAATGACTGGTCCTCAGTGTTGTGAGAACGATGACTGGTTAAAATTTTTGGTGGTTTCTTGTTCAGTCCATAGGCCCACATCATGTGACAAACCGGTGAGCATGTGGCTCTATTAGTATAGGAGATACCTGAAAACATATCACACTTTTCATCATAGTGCTTTTACCAATGCATAAAATGCATGGAGAAGTCATTTCGAATGACTGGTCCTCAGTGTTGTGAGAACGATGACTGGTTAAAATTTTTGGTGGTTTCTTGTTCAGTCCATAGGCCTACATCATGTGGCAAACCGGTGAGCATGTGGCTCTATTAGTATAGGAGATACCTGAAAACATATCACACTTTTCATCATAGTGCTTTTACCAATGCATAAAATGCATGGAGAAGTCATTTCGAATGACTGGTCCTCAGTGTTGTGAGAACGATGACTGGTTAAAATTTTTGGTGGTTTCTTGTTCAGTCCATAGGCCTACATCATGTGGCAAACCGGTGAGCATGTGGCTCTATTAGTATAGGAGATACCTGAAAACATATCACACTTTTCATCATAGTGCTTTTACCAATGCATAAAATGCATGGAGAAGTCATTTCGAATGACTGGTCCTCAGTGTTGTGAGAACAATGACTGGTTAAAATTTTTGGTGGTTTCTTGTTCAGTCCATAGGCCTACATCATGTGGCAAACCGGTGAGCATGTGGCTCTATTAGTATAGGAGATACCTGAAAACATATCACACTTTTCATCATAGTGCTTTTACCAATGCATAAAATGCATGGAGAAGTCATTTCGAATGACTGGTCCTCAGTGTTGTGAGAACGATGACTGGTTAAAATTTTTGGTGGTTTCTTGTTCAGTCCATAGGCCTACATCATGTGGCAAACCGGTGAGCATATGGCTCTATTAGTATAGGAGATACCTGAAAACATATCACACTTTTCATCATAGTGCTTTTACCAATGCATAAAATGCATGGAGAAGTCATTTCGAATGACTGGTCCTCAGTGTTGTGAGAACGATGACTGGTTAAAATTTTTGGTGGTTTCTTGTTCAGTCCATAGGCCCACATCATGTGACACACCGGTGAGCATGTGGCTCTATTAGTATAGGAGATACCTGAAAACATATCACACTTTTCATCATAGTGCTTTTACCAATGCATAAAATGCATGGAGAAGTCATTTCGAATGACTGGTCCTCAGTGTTGTGAGAACGATGACTGGTTAAAATTTTTGGTGGTTTCTTGTTCAGTCCATAGGCCTACATCATGTGGCAAACCGGTGAGCATGTGGCTCTATTAGTATAGGAGATACCTGAAAACATATCACACTTTTCATCAAAGTGCTTTTACCAATGCATAAAATGCATGGAGAAGTCATTTCGAATGACTGGTCCTCAGTGTTGTGAGAACAATGACTGGTTAAAATTTTTGGTGGTTTCTTGTTCAGTCCATAGGCCTACATCATGTGGCAAACCGGTGAGCATATGGCTCTATTAGTATAGGAGATACCTGAAAACATATCACACTTTTCATCATAGTATAGTATCTCCTATACTAATAGAGCCATATGCTCACCGGTTTGCCACATGATGTAGGCCTATGGACTGAACAAGAAACCACCAAAAATTTTAACCAGTCATCGTTCTCACAACACTGAGGACCAGTCATTCGAAATGACTTCTCCATGCATTTTATGCATTGGTAAAAGCACTATGATGAAAAGTGTGATATGTTTTCAGGTATCTCCTATACTAATAGAGCCACATGCTCACCGGTTTGTCACATGATGTAGGCCTATGGACTGAACAAGAAACCACCAAAAATTTTAACCAGTCATCGTTCTCACAACACTGAGGACCAGTCATTCGAAATGACTTCTCCATGCATTTTATGCATTGGTAAAAGCACTATGATGAAAAGTGTGATATGTTTTCAGGTATCTCCTATACTAATAGAGCCATATGCTCACCGGTTTGCCACATGATGTAGGCCTATGGACTGAACAAGAAACCACCAAAAATTTTAACCAGTCATCGTTCTCACAACACTGAGGACCAGTCATTCGAAATGACTTCTCCATGCATTTTATGCATTGGTAAAAGCACTATGATGAAAAGTGTGATATGTTTTCAGGTATCTCCTATACTAATAGAGCCACATGCTCACCGGTTTGCCACATGATGTAGGCCTATGGACTGAACAAGAAACCACCAAAAATTTTAACCAGTCATTGTTCTCACAACACTGAGGACCAGTCATTCGAAATGACTTCTCCATGCATTTTATGCATTGGTAAAAGCACTATGATGAAAAGTGTGATGTTTTCAGGTATCTCCTATACTAATAGAGCCACATGCTCACCGGTTTGCCACATGATGTAGGCCTATGGACTGAACAAGAAACCACCAAAAATTTTAACCAGTCATCGTTCTCACAACACTGAGGACCAGTCATTCGAAATGACTTCTCCATGCATTTTATGCATTGGTAAAAGCACTATGATGAAAAGTGTGATATGTTTTCAGGTATCTCCTATACTAATAGAGCCACATGCTCACCGGTTTGTCACATGATGTGGGCCTATGGACTGAACAAGAAACCACCAAAAATTTTAACCAGTCATCGTTCTCACAACACTGAGGACCAGTCATTCGAAATGACTTCTCCATGCATTTTATGCATTGGTAAAAGCACTATGATGAAAAGTGTGATATGTTTTCAGGTATCTCCTATACTAATAGAGCCATATGCTCACCGGTTTGCCACATGATGTAGGCCTATGGACTGAACAAGAAACCACCAAAAATTTTAACCAGTCATCGTTCTCACAACACTGAGGACCAGTCATTCGAAATGACTTCTCCATGCATTTTATGCATTGGTAAAAGCACTATGATGAAAAGTGTGATATGTTTTCAGGTATCTCCTATACTAATAGAGCCACATGCTCACCGGTTTGCCACATGATGTAGGCCTATGGACTGAACAAGAAACCACCAAAAATTTTAACCAGTCATCGTTCTCACAACACTGAGGACCAGTCATTCAAAATGACTTCTCCATGCATTTTATGCATTGGTAAAAGCACTATGATGAAAAGTGTGATATGTTTTCAGGTATCTCCTATACTAATAGAGCCACATGCTCTCCGGTTTGCCACATGATGTGGGCCTATGGACTGAACAAGAAACCACCAAAACTTTTAACCAGTCATCGTTCTCACAACACTGAGGACCAGTCATTCGAAATGACTTCTCCATGCATTTTATGCATTGGTAAAAGCACTATGATGAAAAGTGTGATATGTTTTCAGGTATCTCCTATACTAATAGAGCCACATGCTCACCGGTTTGCCACATGATGTAGGCCTATGGACTGAACAAGAAACCACCAAAAATTTTAACCAGTCATCGTTCTCACAACACTGAGGACCAGTCATTCGAAATGACTTCTCCATGCATTTTATGCATTGGTAAAAGCACTATGATGAAAAGTGTGATATGTTTTCAGGTATCTCCTATACTAATAGAGCCACATGCTCACAGGTTTATCACATGATGTGGGCCTATGGACTGAACAAGAAACCACCAAAAATTTTAACCAGTCATCGTTCTCACAACACTGAGGACCAGTCATTCGAAATGACTTCTCCATGCATTTTATGCATTGGTAAAAGCACTATGATGAAAAGTGTGATATGTTTTCAGGTATCTCCTATACTAATAGAGCCATATGCTCACCGGTTTGCCACATGATGTAGGCCTATGGACTGAACAAGAAACCACCAAAAATTTTAACCAGTCATCGTTCTCACAACACTGAGGACCAGTCATTCGAAATGACTTCTCCATGCATTTTATGCATTGGTAAAAGCACTATGATGAAAAGTGTGATATGTTTTCAGGTATCTCCTATACTAATAGAGCCACATGCTCACCGGTTTGCCACATGATGTAGGCCTATGGACTGAACAAGAAACCACCAAAAATTTTAACCAGTCATCGTTCTCACAACACTGAGGACCAGTCATTCAAAATGACTTCTCCATGCATTTTATGCATTGGTAAAAGCACTATGATGAAAAGTGTGATATGTTTTCAGGTATCTCCTATACTAATAGAGCCACATGCTCACCGGTTTGCCACATGATGTAGGCCTATGGACTGAACAAGAAACCACCAAAAATTTTAACCAGTCATCGTTCTCACAACACTGAGGACCAGTCATTCAAAATGACTTCTCCATGCATTTTATGCATTGGTAAAAGCACTATGATGAAAAGTGTGATATGTTTTCAGGTATCTCCTATACTAATAGAGCCACATGCTCACTGGTTTGCCACATGATGTAGGCCTATGGACTGAACAAGAAACCACCAAAAATTTTAACCAGTCATCGTTCTCACAACACTGAGAACCAGTCATTCGAAATGACTTCTCCATGCATTTTATGCATTGGTAAAAGCACTATGATGAAAAGTGTGATATGTTTTCAGGTATCTCCTATACTAATAGAGCCACATGCTCACCGGTTTGCCACATGATGTAGGCCTATGGACTGAACAAGAAACCACCAAAAATTTTAACCAGTCATCGTTCTCACAACACTGAGGACCAGTCATTCGAAATGACTTCTCCATGCATTTTATGCATTGGTAAAAGCACTATGATGAAAAGTGTGATATGTTTTCAGGTATCTCCTATACTAATAGAGCCACATGCTCACCGGTTTGCCACATGATGTAGGCCTATGGACTGAACAAGAAACCACCAAAAATTTTAACCAGTCATCGTTCTCACAACACTGAGGACCAGTCATTCGAAATGACTTCTCCATGCATTTTATGCATTGGTAAAAGCACTATGATGAAAAGTGTGATATGTTTTTAGGTATCTCCTATACTAATAGAGCCACATGCTCACCGGTTTGCCACATGATGTAGGCCTATGGACTGAACAAGAAACCACCAAAAATTTTAACCAGTCATCGTTCTCACAACACTGAGGACCAGTCATTCGAAATGACTTCTCCATGCATTTTATGCATTGGTAAAAGCACTATGATGAAAAGTGTGATATGTTTTCAGGTATCTCCTATACTAATAGAGCCACATGCTCACCGGTTTGCCACATGATGTAGGCCTATGGACTGAACAAGAAACCACCAAAAATTTTAACCAGTCATCGTTCTCACAACACTGAGGACCAGTCATTCGAAATGACTTCTCCATGCATTTTATGCATTGGTAAAAGCACTATGATGAAAAGTGTGATATGTTTTCAGGTATCTCCTATACTAATAGAGCCACATGCTCACCGGTTTGCCACATGATGTAGGCCTATGGACTGAACAAGAAACCACCAAAAATTTTAACCAGTCATCGTTCTCACAACTCTGAGGACCAGTCATTCGAAATGACTTCTCCATGCATTTTATGCATTGGTAAAAGCACTATGATGAAAAGTGTAATATGTTTTCAGGTATCTCCTATACTAATAGAGCCACATGCTCACCGGTTTGCCACATGATGTAGGCCTATGGACTGAACAAGAAACCACCAAAAATGTTAACCAGTCATCGTTCTCACAACACTGAGGACCAGTCATTCGAAATGACTTCTCCATGCATTTTATGCATTGGTAAAAGCACTATGATGAAAAGTGTGATATGTTTTCAGGTATCTCCTATACTAATAGAGCCACATGCTCACCGGTTTGCCACATGATGTAGGCCTATGGACTGAACAAGAAACCACCAAAAATTTTAACCAGTCATCGTTCTCACAACACTGAGGACCAGTCATTCGAAATGACTTCTCCATGCATTTTATGCATTGGTAAAAGCACTATGATGAAAAGTGTGATATGTTTTCAGGTATCTCCTATACTAATAGAGCCACATGCTCACCGGTTTGCCACATGATGTAGGCCTATGGACTGAACAAGAAACCACCAAAAATTTTAACCAGTCATCGTCCTAACAACACTGAGGACCAGTCATTCGAAATGACTTCTCCATGCATTTTATGCATTGGTAAAAGCACTATGATGAAAAGTGTGATATGTTTTCAGGTATCTCCTATACTAATAGAGCCACATGCTCACCGGTTTGCCACATGATGTAGGCCTATGGACTGAACAAGAAACCACCAAAAATTTTAACCAGTCATCGTTCTCACAACACTGAGGACCAGTCATTCGAAATGACTTCTCCATGCATTTTATGCATTGGTAAAAGCACTATGATGAAAAGTGTGATATGTTTTCAGGTATCTCCTATACTAATAGAGCCACATGCTCACCGGTTTGTCACATGATGTGGGCCTATGGACTGAACAAGAAACCACCAAAAATTTTAACCAGTCATCGTTCTCACAACACTGAGGACCAGTCATTTGAAATGACTTCTCCATGCATTGTATGCATTGGTAAAAGCACTATGATGAAAAGTGTGATATGTTTTCAGGTATCTCCTATACTAATAGAGCCATATGCTCACCGGTTTGCCACATGATGTAGGCCTATGGACTGAACAAGAAACCACCAAAAATTTTAACCAGTCATCGTTCTCACAACACTGAGGACCAGTCATTCGAAATGACTTCTCCATGCATTTTATGCATTGGTAAAAGCACTATGATGAAAAGTGTGATATGTTTTCAGGTATCTCCTATACTAATAGAGCCACATGCTCACCGGTTTGCCACATGATGTAGGCCTATGGACTGAACAAGAAACCACCAAAAATTTTAACCAGTCATCGTTCTCACAACACTGAGGACCAGTCATTCGAAATGACTTCTCCATGCATTTTATGCATTGGTAAAAGCACTATGATGAAAAGTGTGATATGTTTTCAGGTATCTCCTATACTAATAGAGCCACATGCTCACCGGTTTGCCACATGATGTAGGCCTATGGACTGAACAAGAAACCACCAAAAATTTTAACCAGTCATCGTTCTCACAACACTGAGGACCAGTCATTCAAAATGACTTCTCCATGCATTTTATGCATTGGTAAAAGCACTATGATGAAAAGTGTGATATGTTTTCAGGTATCTCCTATACTAATAGAGCCACATGCTCACTGGTTTGCCACATGATGTAGGCCTATGGACTGAACAAGAAACCACCAAAAATTTTAACCAGTCATCGTTCTCACAACACTGAGGACCAGTCATTCGAAATGACTTCTCCATGCATTTTATGCATTGGTAAAAGCACTATGATGAAAAGTGTGATATGTTTTCAGGTATCTCCTATACTAATAGAGCCACATGCTCACCGGTTTGCCACATGATGTAGGCCTATGGACTGAACAAGAAACCACCAAAAATTTTAACCAGTCATCGTTCTCACAACACTGAGGACCAGTCATTCGAAATGACTTCTCCATGCATTTTATGCATTGGTAAAAGCACTATGATGAAAAGTGTGATATGTTTTCAGGTATCTCCTATACTAATAGAGCCACATGCTCACCGGTTTGCCACATGATGTAGGCCTATGGACTGAACAAGAAACCACCAAAAATTTTAACCAGTCATCGTTCTCACAACACTGAGGACCAGTCATTCGAAATGACTTCTCCATGCATTTTATGCATTGGTAAAAGCACTATGATGAAAAGTGTGATATGTTTTCAGGTATCTCCTATACTAATAGAGCCACATGCTCACCGGTTTGTCACATGATGTAGGCCTATGGACTGAACAAGAAACCACCAAAAATTTTAACCAGTCATCGTTCTCACAACACTGAGGACCAGTCATTCGAAATGAGTTCTCCATGCATTTTATGCATTGGTAAAAGCACTATGATGAAAAGTGTGATATGTTTTCAGGTATCTCCTATACTAATAGAGCCATATGCTCACCGGTTTGCCACATGATGTAGGCCTATGGACTGAACAAGAAACCACCAAAAATTTTAACCAGTCATCGTTCTCACAACACTGAGGACCAGTCATTCGAAATGACTTCTCCATGCATTTTATGCATTGGTAAAAGCACTATGATGAAAAGTGTGATATGTTTTCAGGTATCTCCTATACTAATAGAGCCACATGCTCACCGGTTTGTCACATGATGTAGGCCTATGGACTGAACAAGAAACCACCAAAAATTTTAACCAGTAATCATTCTCACAACACTGAGGACCAGTCATTCGAAATGACTTCTCCATGCATTTTATGCATTGGTAAAAGCACTATGATGAAAAGTGTGATATGTTTTCAGGTATCTCCTATACTAATAGAGCCATATGCTCACCGGTTTGCCACATGATGTAGGCCTATGGACTGAACAAGAAACCACCAAAAATTTTAACCAGTCATCGTTCTCACAACACTGAGGACCAGTCATTCGAAATGACTTCTCCATGCATTTTATGCATTGGTAAAAGCACTATGATGAAAAGTGTGATATGTTTTCAGGTATCTCCTATACTAATAGAGCCACATGCTCACCGGTTTGCCACATGATGTAGGCCTATGGACTGAACAAGAAACCACCAAAAATTTTAACCAGTCATTGTTCTCACAACACTGAGGACCAGTCATTCGAAATGACTTCTCCATGCATTTTATGCATTGGTAAAAGCACTATGATGAAAAGTGTGATATGTTTTCAGGTATCTCCTATACTAATAGAGCCACATGCTCACCGGTTTGCCACATGATGTAGGCCTATGGACTGAACAAGAAACCACCAAAAATTTTAACCAGTCATCGTTCTCACAACACTGAGGACCAGTCATTCGATATGACTTCTCCATGCATTTTATGCATTGGTAAAAGCACTATGATGAAAAGTGTGATATGTTTTCAGGTATCTCCTATACTAATAGAGCCACATGCTCACCGGTTTGTCACATGATGTGGGCCTATGGACTGAACAAGAAACCACCAAAAATTTTAACCAGTCATCGTTCTCACAACACTGAGGACCAGTCATTCGAAATGACTTCTCCATGCATTTTATGCATTGGTAAAAGCACTATGATGAAAAGTGTGATATGTTTTCAGGTATCTCCTATACTAATAGAGCCATATGCTCACCGGTTTGCCACATGATGTAGGCCTATGGACTGAACAAGAAACCACCAAAAATTTTAACCAGTCATCGTTCTCACAACACTGAGGACCAGTCATTCGAAATGACTTCTCCATGCATTTTATGCATTGGTAAAAGCACTATGATGAAAAGTGTGATATGTTTTCAGGTATCTCCTATACTAATAGAGCCACATGCTCACCGGTTTGCCACATGATGTAGGCCTATGGACTGAACAAGAAACCACCAAAAATTTTAACCAGTCATCGTTCTCACAACACTGAGGACCAGTCATTCAAAATGACTTCTCCATGCATTTTATGCATTGGTAAAAGCACTATGATGAAAAGTGTGATATGTTTTCAGGTATCTCCTATACTAATAGAGCCACATGCTCACCGGTTTGCCACATGATGTGGGCCTATGGACTGAACAAGAAACCACCAAAAATTTTAACCAGTCATCGTTCTCACAACACTGAGGACCAGTCATTCGAAATGACTTCTCCATGCATTTTATGCATTGGTAAAAGCACTATGATGAAAAGTGTGATATGTTTTCAGGTATCTCCTATACTAATAGAGCCACATGCTCACCGGTTTGCCACATGATGTAGGCCTATGGACTGAACAAGAAACCACCAAAAATTTTAACCAGTCATCGTTCTCACAACACTGAGGACCAGTCATTCGAAATGACTTCTCCATGCATTTTATGCATTGGTAAAAGCACTATGATGAAAAGTGTGATATGTTTTCAGGTATCTCCTATACTAATAGAGCCACATGCTCACAGGTTTGTCACATGATGTGGGCCTATGGACTGAACAAGAAACCACCAAAAATTTTAACCAGTCATCGTTCTCACAACACTGAGGACCAGTCATTCGAAATGACTTCTCCATGCATTTTATGCATTGGTAAAAGCACTATGATGAAAAGTGTGATATGTTTTCAGGTATCTCCTATACTAATAGAGCCATATGCTCACCGGTTTGCCACATGATGTAGGCCTATGGACTGAACAAGAAACCACCAAAAATTTTAACCAGTCATCGTTCTCACAACACTGAGGACCAGTCATTCGAAATGACTTCTCCATGCATTTTATGCATTGGTAAAAGCACTATGATGAAAAGTGTGATATGTTTTCAGGTATCTCCTATACTAATAGAGCCACATGCTCACCGGTTTGCCACATGATGTAGGCCTATGGACTGAACAAGAAACCACTAAAAATTTTAACCAGTCATCGTTCTCACAACACTGAGGACCAGTCATTCAAAATGACTTCTCCATGCATTTTATGCATTGGTAAAAGCACTATGATGAAAAGTGTGATATGTTTTCAGGTATCTCCTATACTAATAGAGCCACATGCTCACCGGTTTGTCACATGATGTAGGCCTATGGACTGAACAAGAAACCACCAAAAATTTTAACCAGTCATCGTTCTCACAACACTGAGGACCAGTCATTCGAAATGAGTTCTCCATGCATTTTATGCATTGGTAAAAGCACTATGATGAAAAGTGTGATATGTTTTCAGGTATCTCCTATACTAATAGAGCCACATGCTCACCGGTTTGCCACATGATGTAGGCCTATGGACTGAACAAGAAACCACCAAAAATTTTAACCAGTCATCGTTCTCACAACACTGAGGACCAGTCATTCGAAATGACTTCTCCATGCATTTTATGCATTGGTAAAAGCACTATGATGAAAAGTGTGATATGTTTTCAGGTATCTCCTATACTAATAGAGCCACATGCTCACCGGTTTGTCACATGATGTAGGCCTATGGACTGAACAAGAAACCACCAAAAATTTTAACCAGTCATCGTTCTCACAACACTGAGGACCAGTCATTCGAAATGAGTTCTCCATGCATTTTATGCATTGGTAAAAGCACTATGATGAAAAGTGTGATATGTTTTCAGGTATCTCCTATACTAATAGAGCCACATGCTCACCGGTTTGCCACATGATGTAGGCCTATGGACTGAACAAGAAACCACCAAAAATTTTAACCAGTCATCGTTCTCACAACACTGAGGACCAGTCATTCGAAATGACTTCTCCATGCATTTTATGCATTGGTAAAAGCACTATGATGAAAAGTGTGATATGTTTTCAGGTATCTCCTATATTATTAGAGCCACATGCTCACCGGTTTGCCACATGATGTAGGCCTATGGACTGAACAAGAAACCACCAAAAATTTTAACCAGTCATCGTTCTCACAACACTGAGGACCAGTCATTCGAAATGACTTCTCCATGCATTTTATGCATTGGTAAAAGCACTATGATGAAAAGTGTGATATGTTTTCAGGTATCTCCTATACTAATAGAGCCACATGCTCACAGGTTTGTCACATGATGTGGGCCTATGGACTGAACAAGAAACCACCAAAAATTTTAACCAGTCATCGTTCTCACAACACTGAGGACCAGTCATTCGAAATGACTTCTCCATGCATTTTATGCATTGGTAAAAGCACT
Organism: Ranitomeya imitator; assembly: GCF_032444005.1. Classification (NCBI taxonomy): domain Eukaryota; kingdom Metazoa; phylum Chordata; class Amphibia; order Anura; family Dendrobatidae; genus Ranitomeya; species Ranitomeya imitator. Next base: position 62,178 of record NW_027194875.1, read on the forward strand.
ATGATGAAAAGTGTGATATGTTTTCAGGTATCTCCTATACTAATAGAGCCATATGCTCACCGGTTTGCCACATGATGTAGGCCTATGGACTGAACAAGAAACCACCAAAAATTTTAACCAGTCATCGTTCTCACAACACTGAGGACCAGTCATTCGAAATGACTTCTCCATGCATTTTATGCATTGGTAAAAGCACTATGATGAAAAGTGTGATATGTTTTCAGGTATCTCCTATACTAATAGAGCCACATGCTCACCGGTTTGCCACATGATGTAGGCCTATGGACTGAACAAGAAACCACCAAAAATTTTAACCAGTCATCGTTCTCACAACACTGAGGACCAGTCATTCAAAATGACTTCTCCATGCATTTTATGCATTGGTAAAAGCACTATGATGAAAAGTGTGATATGTTTTCAGGTATCTCCTATACTAATAGAGCCACATGCTCACCGGTTTGTCACATGATGTAGGCCTATGGACTGAACAAGAAACCACCAAAAATTTTAACCAGTCATCGTTCTCACAACACTGAGGACCATTCATTCGAAATGAGTTCTCCATGCATTTTATGCATTGGTAAAAGCACTATGATGAAAAGTGTGATATGTTTTCAGGTATCTCCTATACTAATAGAGCCATATGCTCACCGGTTTGCCACATGATGTAGGCCTATGGACTGAACAAGAAACCACCAAAAATTTTAACCAGTCATCGTTCTCACAACACTGAGGACCAGTCATTCGAAATGACTTCTCCATGCATTTTATGCATTGGTAAAAGCACTATGATGAAAAGTGTGATATGTTTTCAGGTATCTCCTATACTAATAGAGCCACATGCTCACCGGTTTGCCACATGATGTAGGCCTATGGACTGAACAAGAAACCACCAAAAATTTTAACCAGTCATCGTTCTCACAACACTGAGGACCAGTCATTCAAAATGACTTCTCCATGCATTTTATGCATTGGTAAAAGCACTATGATGAAAAGTGTGATATGTTTTCAGGTATCTCCTATACTAATAGAGCCACATGCTCACCGGTTTGTCACATGATGTAGGCCTATGGACTGAACAAGAAACCACCAAAAATTTTAACCAGTCATCGTTCTCACAACACTGAGGACCAGTCATTCGAAATGAGTTCTCCATGCATTTTATGCATTGGTAAAAGCACTATGATGAAAAGTGTGATATGTTTTCAGGTATCTCCTATACTAATAGAGCCACATGCTCACCGGTTTGCCACATGATGTAGGCCTATGGACTGAACAAGAAACCACCAAAAATTTTAACCAGTCATCGTTCTCACAACACTGAGGACCAGTCATTCGAAATGACTTCTCCATGCATTTTATGCATTGGTAAAAGCACTATGATGAAAAGTGTGATATGTTTTCAGGTATCTCCTATATTATTAGAGCCACATGCTCACCGGTTTGCCACATGATGTAGGCCTATGGACTGAACAAGAAACCACCAAAAATTTTAACCAGTCATCGTTCTCACAACACTGAGGACCAGTCATTCGAAATGACTTCTCCATGCATTTTATGCATTGGTAAAAGCACTATGATGAAAAGTGTGATATGTTTTCAGGTATCTCCTATACTAATAGAGCCACATGCTCACAGGTTTGTCACATGATGTGGGCCTATGGACTGAACAAGAAACCACCAAAAATTTTAACCAGTCATCGTTCTCACAACACTGAGGACCAGTCATTCGAAATGACTTCTCCATGCATTTTATGCATTGGTAAAAGCACTATGATGAAAAGTGTGATATGTTTTCAGGTATCTCCTATACTAATAGAGCCATATGCTCACCGGTTTGCCACATGATGTAGGCCTATGGACTGAACAAGAAACCACCAAAAATTTTAACCAGTCATCGTTCTCACAACACTGAGGACCAGTCATTCGAAATGACTTCTCCATGCATTTTATGCATTGGTAAAAGCACTATGATGAAAAGTGTGATATGTTTTCAGGTATCTCCTATACTAATAGAGCCACATGCTCACCGGTTTGCCACATGATGTAGGCCTATGGACTGAACAAGAAACCACCAAAAATTTTAACCAGTCATCGTTCTCACAACACTGAGGACCAGTCATTCAAAATGACTTCTCCATGCATTTTATGCATTGGTAAAAGCACTATGATGAAAAGTGTGATATGTTTTCAGGTATCTCCTATACTAATAGAGCCACATGCTCACCGGTTTGTCACATGATGTAGGCCTATGGACTGAACAAGAAACCACCAAAAATTTTAACCAGTCATCGTTCTCACAACACTGAGGACCATTCATTCGAAATGAGTTCTCCATGCATTTTATGCATTGGTAAAAGCACTATGATGAAAAGTGTGATATGTTTTCAGGTATCTCCTATACTAATAGAGCCATATGCTCACCGGTTTGCCACATGATGTAGGCCTATGGACTGAACAAGAAACCACCAAAAATTTTAACCAGTCATCGTTCTCACAACACTGAGGACCAGTCATTCGAAATGACTTCTCCATGCATTTTATGCATTGGTAAAAGCACTATGATGAAAAGTGTGATATGTTTTCAGGTATCTCCTATACTAATAGAGCCACATGCTCACCGGTTTGCCACATGATGTAGGCCTATGGACTGAACAAGAAACCACCAAAAATTTTAACCAGTCATCGTTCTCACAACACTGAGGACCAGTCATTCAAAATGACTTCTCCATGCATTTTATGCATTGGTAAAAGCACTATGATGAAAAGTGTGATATGTTTTCAGGTATCTCCTATACTAATAGAGCCACATGCTCACCGGTTTGTCACATGATGTAGGCCTATGGACTGAACAAGAAACCACCAAAAATTTTAACCAGTCATCGTTCTCACAACACTGAGGACCAGTCATTCGAAATGAGTTCTCCATGCATTTTATGCATTGGTAAAAGCACTATGATGAAAAGTGTGATATGTTTTCAGGTATCTCCTATACTAATAGAGCCACATGCTCACCGGTTTGCCACATGATGTAGGCCTATGGACTGAACAAGAAACCACCAAAAATTTTAACCAGTCATCGTTCTCACAACACTGAGGACCAGTCATTCGAAATGACTTCTCCATGCATTTTATGCATTGGTAAAAGCACTATGATGAAAAGTGTGATATGTTTTCAGGTATCTCCTATATTATTAGAGCCACATGCTCACCGGTTTGCCACATGATGTAGGCCTATGGACTGAACAAGAAACCACCAAAAATTTTAACCAGTCATCGTTCTCACAACACTGAGGACCAGTCATTCGAAATGACTTCTCCATGCATTTTATGCATTGGTAAAAGCACTATGATGAAAAGTGTGATATGTTTTCAGGTATCTCCTATATTATTAGAGCCACATGCTCACCGGTTTGCCACATGATGTAGGCCTATGGACTGAACAAGAAACCACCAAAAATTTTAACCAGTCATCGTTCTCACAACACTGAGGACCAGTCATTCGAAATGACTTCTCCATGCATTTTATGCATTGGTAAAAGCACTATGATGAAAAGTGTGATATGTTTTCAGGTATCTCCTATACTAATAGAGCCACATGCTCACCGGTTTGCCACATGATGTGGGCCTATGGACTGAACAAGAAACCACCAAAAATTTTAACCAGTCATCGTTCTCACAACACTGAGAACCAGTCATTCGAAATGACTTCTCCATGCATTTTATGCATTGGTAAAAGCACTATGATGAAAAGTGTGATATGTTTTCAGGTATCTCCTATACTAATAGAGCCACATGCTCACCGGTTTGCCACATGATGTAGGCCTATGGACTGAACAAGAAACCACCAAAAATTTTAACCAGTCATCGTTCTCACAACACTGAGGACCAGTCATTCAAAATGACTTCTCCATGCATTTTATGCATTGGTAAAAGCACTATGATGAAAAGTGTGATATGTTTTCAGGTATCTCCTATACTAATAGAGCCACATGCTCACCGGTTTGTCACATGATGTAGGCCTATGGACTGAACAAGAAACCACCAAAAATTTTAACCAGTCATCGTTCTCACAACACTGAGGACCAGTCATTCGAAATGACTTCTCCATGCATTTTATGCATTGGTAAAAGCACTATGATGAAAAGTGTGATATGTTTTCAGGTATCTCCTATACTAATAGAGCCACATGCTCACCGGTTTGCCACATGATGTAGGCCTATGGACTGAACAAGAAACCACCAAAAATTTTAACCAGTCATCGTTCTCACAACACTGAGGACCAGTCATTCGAAATGACTTCTCCATGCATTTTATGCATTGGTAAAAGCACTATGATGAAAAGTGTGATATGTTTTCAGGTATCTCCTATATTATTAGAGCCACATGCTCACCGGTTTGCCACATGATGTAGGCCTATGGACTGAACAAGAAACCACCAAAAATTTTAACCAGTCATCGTTCTCACAACACTGAGGACCAGTCATTCGAAATGACTTCTCCATGCATTTTATGCATTGGTAAAAGCACTATGATGAAAAGTGTGATATGTTTTCAGGTATCTCCTATACTAATAGAGCCACATGCTCACCGGTTTGCCACATGATGTGGGCCTATGGACTGAACAAGAAACCACCAAAAATTTTAACCAGTCATCGTTCTCACAACACTGAGAACCAGTCATTCGAAATGACTTCTCCATGCATTTTATGCATTGGTAAAAGCACTATGATGAAAAGTGTGATATGTTTTCAGGTATCTCCTATACTAATAGAGCCACATGCTCACTGGTTTGCCACATGATGTAGGCCTATGGACTGAACAAGAAACCACCAAAAATTTTAACCAGTCATCGTTCTCACAACACTGAGGACCAGTCATTCGAAATGACTTCTCCATGCATTTTATGCATTGGTAAAAGCACTATGATGAAAAGTGTGATATGTTTTCAGGTATCTCCTATACTAATAGAGCCACATGCTCACCGGTTTGTCACATGATGTAGGCCTATGGACTGAACAAGAAACCACCAAAAATTTTAACCAGTCATCGTTCTCACAACACTGAGGACCAGTCATTCGAAATGACTTCTCCATGCATTTTATGCATTGGTAAAAGCACTATGATGAAAAGTGTGATATGTTTTCAGGTATCTCCTATACTAATAGAGCCATATGCTCACCGGTTTGCCACATGATGTAGGCCTATGGACTGAACAAGAAACCACCAAAAATTTTAACCAGTCATCGTTCTCACAACACTGAGGACCAGTCATTCGAAATGACTTCTCCATGCATTTTATGCATTGGTAAAAGCACTATGATGAAAAGTGTGATATGTTTTCAGGTATCTCCTATACTAATAGAGCCACATGCTCACCGGTTTGCCACATGATGTAGGCCTATGGACTGAACAAGAAACCACCAAAAATTTTAACCAGTCATTGTTCTCACAACACTGAGGACCAGTCATTCGAAATGACTTCTCCATGCATTTTATGCATTGGTAAAAGCACTATGATGAAAAGTGTGATATGTTTTCAGGTATCTCCTATACTAATAGAGCCACATGCTCACCGGTTTGCCACATGATGTAGGCCTATGGACTGAACAAGAAACCACCAAAAATTTTAACCAGTCATCGTTCTCACAACACTGAGGACCAGTCATTCGAAATGACTTCTCCATGCATTTTATGCATTGGTAAAAGCACTATGATGAAAAGTGTGATATGTTTTCAGGTATCTCCTATACTAATAGAGCCACATGCTCACCGGTTTGTCACATGATGTAGGCCTATGGACTGAACAAGAAACCACCAAAAATTTTAACCAGTCATCGTTCTCACAACACTGAGGACCAGTCATTCGAAATGACTTCTCCATGCATTTTATGCATTGGTAAAAGCACTATGATGAAAAGTGTGATATGTTTTCAGGTATCTCCTATACTAATAGAGCCATATGCTCACCGGTTTGCCACATGATGTAGGCCTATGGACTGAACAAGAAACCACCAAAAATTTTAACCAGTCATCGTTCTCACAACACTGAGGACCAGTCATTCGAAATGACTTCTCCATGCATTTTATGCATTGGTAAAAGCACTATGATGAAAAGTGTGATATGTTTTCAGGTATCTCCTATATTATTAGAGCCACATGCTCACCGGTTTGCCACATGATGTAGGCCTATGGACTGAACAAGAAACCACCAAAAATTTTAACCAGTCATCGTTCTCACAACACTGAGGACCAGTCATTCGAAACGACTTCTCCATGCATTTTATGCATTGGTAAAAGCACTATGATGAAAAGTGTGATATGTTTTCAGGTATCTCCTATACTAATAGAGCCACATGCTCACCGGTTTGCCACATGATGTGGGCCTATGGACTGAACAAGAAACCACCAAAAATTTTAACCAGTCATCGTTCTCACAACACTGAGAACCAGTCATTCGAAATGACTTCTCCATGCATTTTATGCATTGGTAAAAGCACTATGATGAAAAGTGTGATATGTTTTCAGGTATCTCCTATACTAATAGAGCCACATGCTCACTGGTTTGCCACATGATGTAGGCCTATGGACTGAACAAGAAACCACCAAAAATTTTAACCAGTCATCGTTCTCACAACACTGAGGACCAGTCATTCGAAATGACTTCTCCATGCATTTTATGCATTGGTAAAAGCACTATGATGAAAAGTGTGATATGTTTTCAGGTATCTCCTATACTAATAGAGCCACATGCTCACCGGTTTGTCACATGATGTAGGCCTATGGACTGAACAAGAAACCACCAAAAATTTTAACCAGTCATCGTTCTCACAACACTGAGGACCAGTCATTCGAAATGACTTCTCCATGCATTTTATGCATTGGTAAAAGCACTATGATGAAAAGTGTGATATGTTTTCAGGTATCTCCTATACTAATAGAGCCATATGCTCACCGGTTTGCCACATGATGTAGGCCTATGGACTGAACAAGAAACCACCAAAAATTTTAACCAGTCATCGTTCTCACAACACTGAGGACCAGTCATTCGAAATGACTTCTCCATGCATTTTATGCATTGGTAAAAGCACTATGATGAAAAGTGTGATATGTTTTCAGGTATCTCCTATACTAATAGAGCCACATGCTCACCGGTTTGCCACATGATGTAGGCCTATGGACTGAACAAGAAACCACCAAAAATTTTAACCAGTCATTGTTCTCACAACACTGAGGACCAGTCATTCGAAATGACTTCTCCATGCATTTTATGCATTGGTAAAAGCACTATGATGAAAAGTGTGATATGTTTTCAGGTATCTCCTATACTAATAGAGCCACATGCTCACCGGTTTGCCACATGATGTAGGCCTATGGACTGAACAAGAAACCACCAAAAATTTTAACCAGTCATCGTTCTCACAACACTGAGGACCAGTCATTCGAAATGACTTCTCCATGCATTTTATGCATTGGTAAAAGCACTATGATGAAAAGTGTGATATGTTTTCAGGTATCTCCTATACTAATAGAGCCACATGCTCACCGGTTTGTCACATGATGTAGGCCTATGGACTGAACAAGAAACCACCAAAAATTTTAACCAGTCATCGTTCTCACAACACTGAGGACCAGTCATTCGAAATGACTTCTCCATGCATTTTATGCATTGGTAAAAGCACTATGATGAAAAGTGTGATATGTTTTCAGGTATCTCCTATACTAATAGAGCCATATGCTCACCGGTTTGCCACATGATGTAGGCCTATGGACTGAACAAGAAACCACCAAAAATTTTAACCAGTCATCGTTCTCACAACACTGAGGACCAGTCATTCGAAATGACTTCTCCATGCATTTTATGCATTGGTAAAAGCACTATGATGAAAAGTGTGATATGTTTTCAGGTATCTCCTATACTAATAGAGCCACATGCTCACCGGTTTGTCACATGATGTAGGCCTATGGACTGAACAAGAAACCACCAAAAATTTTAACCAGTCATCGTTCTCACAACGCTGAGGACCAGTCATTCGAAATGACTTCTCCATGCATTTTATGCATTGGTAAAAGCACTATGATGAAAAGTGTGATATGTTTTCAGGTATCTCCTATACTAATAGAGCCATATGCTCACCGGTTTGCCACATGATGTAGGCCTATGGACTGAACAAGAAACCACCAAAAATTTTAACCAGTCATCGTTCTCACAACACTGAGGACCAGTCATTCGAAATGACTTCTCCATGCATTTTATGCATTGGTAAAAGCACTATGATGAAAAGTGTGATATGTTTTCAGGTATCTCCTATACTAATAGAGCCACATGCTCACCGGTTTGCCACATGATGTAGGCCTATGGACTGAACAAGAAACCACCAAAAATTTTAACCAGTCATTGTTCTCACAACACTGAGGACCAGTCATTCGAAATGACTTCTCCATGCATTTTATGCATTGGTAAAAGCACTTTGATGAAAAGTGTGATATGTTTTCAGGTATCTCCTATACTAATAGAGCCACATGCTCACCGGTTTGCCACATGATGTAGGCCTATGGACTGAACAAGAAACCACCAAAAATTTTAACCAGTCATCGTTCTCACAACACTGAGGACCAGTCATTCGAAATGACTTCTCCATGCATTTTATGCATTGGTAAAAGCACTATGATGAAAAGTGTGATATGTTTTCAGGTATCTCCTATACTAATAGAGCCACATGCTCACCGGTTTGTCACATGATGTGGGCCTATGGACTGAACAAGAAACCACCAAAAATTTTAACCAGTCATCGTTCTCACAACACTGAGGACCAGTCATTCGAAATGACTTCTCCATGCATTTTATGCATTGGTAAAAGCACTATGATGAAAAGTGTGATATGTTTTCAGGTATCTCCTATACTAATAGAGCCACATGCTCACCGGTTTGCCACATGATGTGGGCCTATGGACTGAACAAGAAACCACCAAAAATTTTAACCAGTCATCGTTCTCACAACTCTGAGAACCAGTCATTCGAAATGACTTCTCCATGCATTTTATGCATTGGTAAAAGCACTATGATGAAAAGTGTGATATGTTTTCAGGTATCTCCTATACTAATAGAGCCACATGCTCACCGGTTTGCCACATGATGTAGGCCTATGGACTGAACAAGAAACCACCAAAAATTTTAACCAGTCATTGTTCTCACAACACTGAGGACCAGTCATTCGAAATGACTTCTCCATGCATTTTATGCATTGGTAAAAGCACTATGATGAAAAGTGTGATATGTTTTCAGGTATCTCCTATACTAATAGAGCCACATGCTCACCGGTTTGCCACATGATGTAGGCCTATGGACTGAACAAGAAACCACCAAAAATTTTAACCAGTCATCGTTCTCACAACACTGAGGACCAGTCATTCGAAATGACTTCTCCATGCATTTTATGCATTGGTAAAAGCACTATGATGAAAAGTGTGATATGTTTTCAGGTATCTCCTATACTAATAGAGCCACATGCTCACCGGTTTGTCACATGATGTAGGCCTATGGACTGAACAAGAAACCACCAAAAATTTTAACCAGTCATCGTTCTCACAACACTGAGGACCAGTCATTCGAAATGACTTCTCCATGCATTTTATGCATTGGTAAAAGCACTATGATGAAAAGTGTGATATGTTTTCAGGTATCTCCTATACTAATAGAGCCATATGCTCACCGGTTTGCCACATGATGTAGGCCTATGGACTGAACAAGAAACCACCAAAAATTTTAACCAGTCATCGTTCTCACAACACTGAGGACCAGTCATTCGAAATGACTTCATGCATTTTATGCATTGGTAAAAGCACTATGATGAAAAGTGTGATATGTTTTCAGGTATCTCCTATACTAATAGAGCCACATGCTCACCGGTTTGTCACATGATGTAGGCCTATGGACTGAACAAGAAACCACCAAAAATTTTAACCAGTCATCGTTCTCACAACACTGAGGACCAGTCATTCGAAATGACTTCTCCATGCATTTTATGCATTGGTAAAAGCACTATGATGAAAAGTGTGATATGTTTTCAGGTATCTCCTATACTAATAGAGCCATATGCTCACCGGTTTGCCACATGATGTAGGCCTATGGACTGAACAAGAAACCACCAAAAATTTTAACCAGTCATCGTTCTCACAACACTGAGGACCAGTCATTCGAAATGACTTCTCCATGCATTTTATGCATTGGTAAAAGCACTATGATGAAAAGTGTGATATGTTTTCAGGTATCTCCTATACTAATAGAGCCACATGCTCACCGGTTTGCCACATGATGTAGGCCTATGGACTGAACAAGAAACCACCAAAAATTTTAACCAGTCATTGTTCTCACAACACTGAGGACCAGTCATTCGAAATGACTTCTCCATGCATTTTATGCATTGGTAAAAGCACTTTGATGAAAAGTGTGATATGTTTTCAGGTATCTCCTATACTAATAGAGCCACATGCTCACCGGTTTGCCACATGATGTAGGCCTATGGACTGAACAAGAAACCACCAAAAATTTTAACCAGTCATCGTTCTCACAACACTGAGGACCAGTCATTCGAAATGACTTCTCCATGCATTTTATGCATTGGTAAAAGCACTATGATGAAAAGTGTGATATGTTTTCAGGTATCTCCTATACTAATAGAGCCACATGCTCACCGGTTTGTCACATGATGTGGGCCTATGGACTGAACAAGAAACCACCAATAATTTTAACCAGTCATCGTTCTCACAACACTGAGGACCAGTCATTCGAAATGACTTCTCCATGCATTTTATGCATTGGTAAAAGCACTATGATGAAAAGTGTGATATGTTTTCAGGTATCTCCTATACTAATAGAGCCACATGCTCACCGGTTTGCCACATGATGTGGGCCTATGGACTGAACAAGAAACCACCAAAAATTTTAACCAGTCATCGTTCTCACAACACTGAGAACCAGTCATTCGAAATGACTTCTCCATGCATTTTATGCATTGGTAAAAGCACTATGATGAAAAGTGTGATATGTTTTCAGGTATCTCCTATACTAATAGAGCCACATGCTCACCGGTTTGCCACATGATGTAGGCCTATGGACTGAACAAGAAACCACCAAAAATTTTAACCAGTCATCGTTCTCACAACACTGAGGACCAGTCATTCGAAATGACTTCTCCATGCATTTTATGCATTGGTAAAAGCACTATGATGAAAAGTGTGATATGTTTTCAGGTATCTCCTATACTAATAGAGCCACATGCTCACCGGTTTGCCACATGATGTAGGCCTATGGACTGAACAAGAAACCACCAAAAATTTTAACCAGTCATCGTTCTCACAACACTGAGGACCAGTCATTCGAAATGACTTCTCCATGCATTTTATGCATTGGTAAAAGCACTATGATGAAAAGTGTGATATGTTTTCAGGTATCTCCTATACTAATAGAGCCACATGCTCACCGGTTTGTCACATGATGTAGGCCTATGGACTGAACAAGAAACCACCAAAAATTTTAACCAGTCATCGTTCTCACAACACTGAGGACCAGTCATTCGAAATGACTTCTCCATGCATTTTATGCATTGGTAAAAGCACTATGATGAAAAGTGTGATATGTTTTCAGGTATCTCCTATACTAATAGAGCCATATGCTCACCGGTTTGCCACATGATGTAGGCCTATGGACTGAACAAGAAACCACCAAAAATTTTAACCAGTCATCGTTCTCACAACACTGAGGACCAGTCATTCGAAATGACTTCTCCATGCATTTTATGCATTGGTAAAAGCACTATGATGAAAAGTGTGATATGTTTTCAGGTATCTCCTATACTAATAGAGCCACATGCTCACCGGTTTGCCACATGATGTAGGCCTATGGACTGAACAAGAAACCACCAAAAATTTTAACCAGTCATTGTTCTCACAACACTGAGGACCAGTCATTCGAAATGACTTCTCCATGCATTTTATGCATTGGTAAAAGCACTTTGATGAAAAGTGTGATATGTTTTCAGGTATCTCCTATACTAATAGAGCCACATGCTCACCGGTTTGCCACATGATGTAGGCCTATGGACTGAACAAGAAACCACCAAAAATTTTAACCAGTCATCGTTCTCACAACACTGAGGACCAGTCATTCGAAATGACTTCTCCATGCATTTTATGCATTGGTAAAAGCACTATGATGAAAAGTGTGATATGTTTTCAGGTATCTCCTATACTAATAGAGCCACATGCTCACAGGTTTGTCACATGATGTGGGCCTATGGACTGAACAAGAAACCACCAAAAATTTTAACCAGTCATCGTTCTCACAACACTGAGGACCAGTCATTCGAAATGACTTCTCCATGCATTTTATGCATTGGTAAAAGCACTATGATGAAAAGTGTGATATGTTTTCAGGTATCTCCTATACTAATAGAGCCATATGCTCACCGGTTTGCCACATGATGTAGGCCTATGGACTGAACAAGAAACCACCAAAAATTTTAACCAGTCATCGTTCTCACAACACTGAGGACCAGTCATTCGAAATGACTTCTCCATGCATTTTATGCATTGGTAAAAGCACTATGATGAAAAGTGTGATATGTTTTCAGGTATCTCCTATACTAATAGAGCCACATGCTCACCGGTTTGTCACATGATGTAGGCCTATGGACTGAACAAGAAACCACCAAAAATTTTAACCAGTCATCGTTCTCACAACACTGAGGACCAGTCATTCGAAATGACTTCTCCATGCATTTTATGCATTGGTAAAAGCACTATGATGAAAAGTGTGATATGTTTTCAGGTATCTCCTATACTAATAGAGCCATATGCTCACCGGTTTGCCACATGATGTAGGCCTATGGACTGAACAAGAAACCACCAAAAATTTTAACCAGTCATCGTTCTCACAACACTGAGGACCAGTCATTCGAAATGACTTCTCCATGCATTTTATGCATTGGTAAAAGCACTATGATGAAAAGTGTGATATGTTTTCAGGTATCTCCTATACTAATAGAGCCACATGCTCACCGGTTTGCCACATGATGTAGGCCTATGGACTGAACAAGAAACCACCAAAAATTTTAACCAGTCATTGTTCTCACAACACTGAGGACCAGTCATTCGAAATGACTTCTCCATGCATTTTATGCATTGGTAAAAGCACTTTGATGAAAAGTGTGATATGTTTTCAGGTATCTCCTATACTAATAGAGCCACATGCTCACCGGTTTGCCACATGATGTAGGCCTATGGACTGAACAAGAAACCACCAAAAATTTTAACCAGTCATAGTTCTCACAACACTGAGGACCAGTCATTCGAAATGACTTCTCCATGCATTTTATGCATTGGTAAAAGCACTATGATGAAAAGTGTGATATGTTTTCAGGTATCTCCTATACTAATAGAGCCACATGCTCACCGGTTTGTCACATGATGTGGGCCTATGGACTGAACAAGAAACCACCAAAAATTTTAACCAGTCATCGTTCTCACAACACTGAGGACCAGTCATTCGAAATGACTTCTCCATGCATTTTATGCATTGGTAAAAGCACTATGATGAAAAGTGTGATATGTTTT